>NW_027441982.1:0-300000 GCF_048569485.1 Anomaloglossus baeobatrachus | reverse complement strand
GACTTTGCTATAGTCCCACTAGTGCCAAGACATTTGCAGAGCGCATCTGCCTGCGTTGCACACTCCAACTCATTATAACTAAGTTGCATTGTGAGGGATATTTATTCTTTATTATTCTGCTGTTAATAAAGCTAGACCACCACTGCAATCTTCACCACCTCTCAATTTTTACTACCACATTTTCAGTCCACAATCTTGTCGCAATCAACATGAGTGGCAAAATGACAGATGCTGGTGGAAAGGGGAAGAGGCGTGGTGGAAAAGGCAAAAAAGGTTTTGTCTGTGGGGAAAGTGGCAAAGCTCCATTATCATCTGCTGAAGATAGACCATCTACCAGCAAAAGTAAGATGTCTACTACTTACCGTGGACAATCCGATGTGCTCCCTTTTTTACGGACACGAACAACAGGAAGAAAGGTAGATGATGGGCAAAAAAGGAAAATGCTTGAATGGATCTCAAGTGGTCCAACAAGTGCCCTCTCAGCCACTTCAAGTACCGCATCCAAAAAACACCAGTCCTCTGAGTTGTCATCCCAATCACACTTGATTTCTCCCAGCTCTGAAGTCTCCATCAGCCCTGCACAGTATGGTGGAACTGAGATGGCTGAGTCTGCAGAGCTGTTCAGTCACACTATAGCCTGGGAATCAGAGGTCTGCTCCCAAGCTACAGTGAGTACAGAACAGGAAATGGTCTGCAGTGATGCCCAGAACCTTTGTGACTCTGATTCAGGCTGTGAGGACCAAGATTCTGAGCATAATGTTGACCCTTTGTCACAAACTGTAACACCTGTGGTTATAGACAATGAGGAACATACTGATGAAGATGAGACGCAGATACCCGATTGGGATGACAACTTAAATATTCGGTCAGGGCAAGAAGAGGCTCGGTCTGAGGGGGAGGGGAGTGCAAACACAACAATTGATGATGAAGTTCTAGATCCCACCTACTGTCAACCCCCAGTCAGGCACTCGAGGAGGTCAACAGAGGCGGTGGAGGAGGATGCAACCGACGACGAAGTTACCTTGCGCCTTCCTGGACAGAGTCGGAGCACTGGTAGCACGTCTACAACTGCATCCTCAGCCACCACTCTGCCTATGAGCATTATTCGGGGTGGATCAACAGGTCGCATGGCCTCTAAGCCTTGCCTAGCCTGGTCCTTTTTTGACATAGAAAAAGATCGCCCAAATCATGTGATATGTAAAATTTGTCATGATTCTCTTAGTAGAGGTCAAAACCTCAGCAGTTTGACAACTTCTTCCATGAATCGTCACATGAATAAATATCATAGGTCCCGGTGGGAAGCTCACTGTGCTGCAATGCTGCAAGAGCGAACCATCCACCGCCCGCCCCTTCCAGTGCATCCGCGCGCTCTTCATCTTCTAGGACTGTGGGGACAGCTGTCACACCTGTTTTTCCACGCCAAACTTCCACCACTGTAACCGCAACAGGCAGTTTGCTTGTAAGGTCGTCAGTTGGTTTGGAAGGGGAAACAAGTGAGTGTGTACAGCTCTCTCAGACATCGATAGCACCAACGTTGGATGAAGGCAACATCATGTCTCCGCCTGCACTTTCCTCACAAACCTGCATTTTTCCAGGGACACCCTACTCAACACCGTCTACACACAGCAGCCAGATCTCTGTCCCTCAGATGTGGTCAAATAAAAGGCCACTTCCTCCGACCCATGACAAAGCTAAGAGGTTGACTCTATCCCTCTGTAAGCTGTTGGCTACCGAAATGCTGCCTTTCCGCCTAGTGGACACACAGGATTTTAGAGACCTTATGTCTGTCGCTGTGCCCCAGTACCAGATGCCTAGTCGCCACTACTTCTCTAAGAAAGGTGTGCCCGTGCTACACCAGCATGTCGCACACAACATCACCGCTTCCTTGAGAAACTCTGTGTGTGAACGGGTGCATTTCACCACCGATACTTGGACCAGTAAGCATGGACAGGGACGTTACATGTCGCTGACTGGGCACTGGGTAACTATGGTGATAGATGGTGAAGGGTCTGCTGCACAAGTCTTGCCGTCCCCACGACTTGTGTGTCAATCCTCTGTCTGTCCAAGTTCCGCCACAGCTTCTGCATCCTCCACCTCATCTGGGTCCTCCACCTCCGCCCCAAGCCTGCCTGGTCAGGCCACCAGCGTTCTCACTGCGCAGAAGGAATCACGCACGCCTCATTACTATGCTGGCAGCAGAGCGCAACGGCATCAGGCGGTCTTTAGCTTGACATGTCTTGGGAATAAGAGTCACACAGCTGAGGAGTTGTGGTCAGCTCTGCGGTCCGAGTTTAATAAATGGTTGTCTCCACTCAACCTGCAGCCTGGTAAGGCCGTGTGCGACAATGCTGCAAACCTGGGTGCGGCACTTCGCCTGGGCATTGTGACACACGTACCTTGTATGGCTCACGTGTTGAACCTTGTCGTCCAGCAATTTTTAACACACTATCCCGGCCTAGATGGCCTTCTGAACAGGGCACGAAAACTGTCAGCTCACTTCCGCCGTTCAAGCGCCGCAGCAGAGCGACTTGCATCGCTCCAGAAGTCTTTCGGCCTGCCGGTTCATCGCCTGAAATGCGATGTGGCGACACGCTGGAATTCAACTCTCCACATGTTACAGCGACTGTGGCAGCACCGCAGAGCCCTGGTGCAATACGTCATGACGTATAGCCTGGGCCAACGAGATGCAGAGGTGGGGCAGATCACCCTGATGGAGTGGTCTCAGATCAAGGACCTATGCACCCTTCTGCACAGTTTCGACATGGCGACGAATATGTTTAGCTCTGACAATGCCATTATCAGCATGACGATTCCAGTCATTTACATGCTGGAGCACACGCTAAACACTATTCGGAGTCAGGGGGTGGGACAACATGAAGGGGAGGAACTACAGGAGGATTCATATGCGCAAGGGACAACAACATCACCAAGGTCCAGACGTTCATCATCACCAACGCAGCAGGCATGGGACCATGGGGAACAGGGATCGACAAGGGCGCATAGTAGCAGGCGAAATGTTGAGCAAGGTGCAGGAGAACATGAAGAAATGGAGGACGAACTGTCCATGGACATGGAAGACTCAGCGGATGAGGGAGACCTTGGTCAAATTTCAGTTGAAAGAGGTTGGGGGGAGATGTCAGAGGAAGAAAGAACGGGTAGCACCTCTATGCCACAAACACAGCGTGGACTTGGTCCGCATGGCTGCGCAAGACACATGAGTGCCTTTTTGTTGCACTACCTCCAACATGACAGTCGTATTGTCAAAATTAGAAGTGATGATGACTACTGGATTGCCACACTATTAGATCCCCGGTACAAGTCCAAATTTTGTGACATAATTCCAGCCATAGAAAGGGACGCACGTATGCAGGAGTATCAGCAGAAGCTGTTACTCGATCTTAGCTCGGCTTTTCCACCAAACAACCGTGCAGGTGCAGGGAGGGAATCTCCCAGTTGTAACTTGACAAACATGGGACGGTCTCGTCATCTTCAACAGTCTACCCGTACCAGTAGGACCGTATCTGGTGCCGGTAACAGCAATTTTATGGAATCTTTTCATAATTTTTTTAGACCCTCTTTTGCAAGGCCACCAGAGACAACAAGTCTGACACATACTCAACGGCTGGAGAGGATGATACAGGAGTATCTCCAAATGAACATCGATGCCATGACTGTGCAACTGGAGCCTTGCTCCTTTTGGGCTTCAAACCTAGAAAAATGGCCAGAGCTCTCCAGTTACGCCTTGGAGATTTTGTCGTGTCCAGCTGCCAGCGTTGTCTCTGAACGTGTATTCAGTGCTGCTGCACTTTCCCCACAGACAAAACCTTTTTTGCCTTTTCCACCACGCCTCTTCCCCTTTCCACCAGCATCTGTCATTTTGCCACTCATGTTGATTGCGACAAGATTGTGGACTGAAAATGTGGTAGTAAAAATTGAGAGGTGGTGAAGATTGCAGTGGTGGTCTAGCTTTATTAACAGCAGAATAATAAAGAATAAATATCCCTGACAATGCAACTTAGTTATAATGAGTTGGAGTGTGCAACGCAGGCAGATGCGCTCTGCAAATGTCTTGGCACTAGTGGGACTATAGCAAAGTCCAATAGCCACGTATAGGATGCCACTAGGTACACTGAGTGTTTGCTAGTATAATGGCTAAGTTAAAATTAGTTGGAGTGTGCAACGCAGGCAGATGCGCTCTGCAAATGTCTTGGCACTAGTGGGACTATAGCAAAGTCCAATAGCCACGTATAGGATGCCACTAGGTACACTGAGTGTTTGCTAGTATAATGGCTTACTTATAATTAGTTGGAGTGTGCAACGCAGGCAGATGCGCTCTGCAAATGTCTTGGCACTAGTGGGACTATAGCAAAGTCCAATAGCCACGTATAGGATGCCACTAGGTACACTGAGTGTTTGCTAGTATAATGGCTTACTTATAATTAGTTGGAGTGTGCAATGCAGGCAGATGCGCTCTGCAAATGTCTTGGCACTAGTGGGACTATAGCAAAGTCCAATAGCCACAGATAGGATGCCACTAGGTACACTGAGTGTTTGCTAGTATAATCGTTTACTTATAATTAGTTGGAGTGTGCAACGCAGGCAGATGCGCTCTGCAAATGTCTTGGCACTAGTGGGACTATAGCAAGGTCCAATAGCCACGTATAGGATGCCACTAGGTACACTGAGTGTTTGCTAGTATAATGGCTTACTTATAATTAGTTGGAGTGTGCAACGCAGGCAGATGCGCTTTGCAAATGTCTTGGCACTAGTAGGACTATAGCAAAGTCCAATAGCCACGTATAGGATGCCACTAGGTACACTGAGTGTTTGCTAGTATAATGGCTTACTTATAATTAGTTGGAGTGTGCAACGCAGGCAGATGCGCTCTGCAAATGTCTTGGCACTAGTGGGACTATAGCAAGGTCCAATAGCCACGTATAGGATGCCACTAGGTACACTGAGTGTTTGCTAGTATAATGGCTTACTTATAATTAGTTGGAGTGTGCAACGCAGGCAGATGCGCTCTGCAAATGTCTTGGCACTAGTGGGACTATAGCAAAGTCCAATAGCCACGTATAGGATGCCACTAGGTACACTGAGTGTTTGCTAGTATAATGGCTAAGTTAAAATTAGTTGGAGTGTGCAACGCAGGCAGATGCGCTCTGCAAATGTCTTGGCACTAGTGGGACTATAGCAAAGTCCAATAGCCACATATAGGATGCCACTAGGTACACTGAGTGTTTGCTAGTAAAATTGCTTAGTTTAAAAAAGTTGGAGTGTGCAATGCAGGCAGACGTGCTCTGCAAATGTCTTTGCACTAGTGGGACTATAGCAAAGTCCAATAGCCACAGATAGGATGCCACTAGGTACACTGAGTTTTTGCTAGTATAATGGCTTACTTATAATTAGTTGGAGTGTGCAACGCAGGCAGATGCGCTCTGCAAATGTCTTGGCACTAGTGGGACTATAGCAAGGTCCAATAGCCACGTATAGGATGCCACTAGGTACACTGAGTGTTTGCTAGTATAATGGCTTACTTATAATTAGTTGGAGTGTGCAACGCAGGCAGATGCGCTCTGCAAATGTCTTGGCACTAGTGGGACTATAGCAAGGTCCAATAGCCACGTATAGGATGCCACTAGGTACACTGAGTGTTTGCTAGTATAATGGCTTACTTATAATTAGTTGGAGTGTGCAACGCAGGCAGATGCGCTCTGCAAATGTCTTGGCACTAGTGGGACTATAGCAAAGTCAAATAGCCACAGATAGGATGCCACTAGGTTCCCTGAGTGTTTGCTAGTATAATGGCTTACTTATAATTAGTTGGAGTGTGCAACGCAGGCAGATGCGCTCTGCAAATGTCTTGGCACTAGTGGGACTATAGCAAGGTCCAATAGCCACGTATAGAATGCCACTAGGTACACTGAGTGTTTGCTAGTATAATGGCTTACTTATAATTAGTTGGAGTGTGCAACGCAGGCAGATGCGCTCTGCAAATGTCTTGGCACTAGTGGGACTATAGCAAGGTCCAATAGCCACGTATAGGATGCCACTAGGTACACTGAGTGTTTGCTAGTATAATGGCTTACTTATAATTAGTTGGAGTGTGCAACGCAGGCAGATGCGCTCTGCGCTCTGCAAATGTCTTGGCACTAGTGGGACTATAGCAAAGTCCAATAGCCACAGATAGGATGCCACTAGGTACACTGAGTGTTTGCTAGTATAATGGCTTACTTATAATTAGTTGGAGTGTGCAACGCAGGCAGATGCGCTCTGCAAATGTCTTGGCACTAGTGGGACTATAGCAAAGTCCAATAGCCACGTATAGGATGCCACTAGGTACACTGAGTGTTTGCTAGTATAATGGCTAAGTTAAAATTAGTTGGAGTGTGCAACGCAGGCAGATGCGCTCTGCAAATGTCTTGGCACTAGTGGGACTATAGCAAAGTCCAATAGCCACGTATAGGATGCCACTAGGTACACTGAGTGTTTGCTAGTAAAATTGCTTAGTTTAAAAAAGTTGGAGTGTGCAATGCAGGCAGACGTGCTCTGCAAATGTCTTTGCACTAGTGGGACTATAGCAAAGTCCAATAGCCACAGATAGGATGCGACTAGGTACACTGAGTGTTTGCTAGTATAATGGCTTAGTTATAATGAGTTGGAGTGTGCAGAGGACAGGAGGGTACAGTGGCAGGATTGTGGTGCTCTGGGTAGAGGAATGGAAGCCTGCCTTTCTGTTCCCTCCTAATGGTGAAATGCAGGGAGGAAATCCCTGACCTTGGCTACACAGATGCTGTTGCTGTTTGCAGGACCTGTCACCTATGGCTCTCTGACCCTGCCGGTTTGAGCCCTTAAAAGGACTGCTATAAAGTGCTCTCCCTATGCTGTCTAACGCTGTGTATGCAGCGCATACAGCTGTATCGGCTATAGGACTCAGGAGGACGGAGCTGCGACAGTGATGTCTGACACCAAAGACGCAGAAGGCAGATAATGGCGTCCGTGAAGAAAATGTCCGGTTTTATAATGCAGGGACATGTGACATGCAGATCCTATCACACATGCCGTTGCTTCTCTGGCTCAAAGTCAACTTAGCTGTGTGTGTGTCTGTGATTGGCTGACATGCTGGCCCGCCCCACAAGACGCGCGCACTTAGGGAAGGAAGACAAGAACAAAAAAAAAAAAATGGCGATCGCCATTATAGAAACAGCAGTGATCTGAAGGCGCTGTTCACGCACACTATACACTGAAATGTGATAATAGTTTGATTCACAGAGTGACTTACACTATTACAGCAGAAACCAAGCTATGATTTAGCTGTTTTTTGGCTGCTAGAACCGTTCTCGAACGTTTCTAGAACTATCGAGCTTTTGCAAAAAGCTCGAGTTCTAGTTCGATCTAGAACATGCCCCAAAATCACTCGAGCCTAGAACTGGAGAACCACGAACCACGAACCGCGCTCAACTCTATCCAGGAGCTTTGGTTCCCTGAGTTTCCAATAGCAAATGTCTAGAAAAAACTCTGTCCATTGGCACAACTCAGCAAGAAAACGAGAAGACCGAGAAGATATATTTCATTTATCTTAATGCCACCTTATTAACAGCACTAAACCCTTCTATTATGTCCCTTAGCCTTTTGAGCTTATCCTCTGGTAAGCGGAAGACCATGCCTCTGGTATCGATCTCAGTGCCTAAAAACTGTATTATAGTAGCCAATCAGAATACAAAAGGATGCATAGGAAGCGTGACTTTATTTCAATATTTTAAAACAATCCAATAAAATGAAGAAAAGTCACTCATACAAGATCCACAGAAGTTGTATAATACATACATAAATCAAAACACTATAAGGCCTGTTTCACACGTCAGTGATTCTGGTACGTTTGTGCTTTTTTTTAAACATAACAGAATCACTGAGATACGCAGATCCATTATAATGAATGGGTCTGCTCACACATCAGTGATTTTTCACTGCACGTGTCTCCGTGCGGCGTACCCGCGTGTCCGTGATTGCTGCACGGAGACATGTCCATTTTTTTCTGGCATCACTGATAGGATGTCCATAAGGTGGCAGCAGAGCATAACAGAAAAAGGTGCCTATTGTGCACTGAAAAGACCCAATGTGATGCACCAGACATATAGAGCCCTAATGGATTCACAAATATAAGATATATCATGAATGACTACTGCATAATGAACGCTAGCATGAAAAAAGAAAGGAATCCATAAAAATAAATAATAAATGGTGCACATATGTTAGAGCCCCACCGAAGGACAAAAAAAGTCTGATGGAAATAGAGAGCATATAGGAACAATAAGAATGTGCAACAGAGAGGAAGGTGAGAATGCAGGATCAATCACTGCCTGTCAGATATTAATAATCAGGGAAATAACTCTGGAGCAGACGCACAAATTAGGGTCTTACCTGGTAAGGTAACAAATAATTAATAGTAGTTGCACTCACCTATTAAGGTTGTGCCAGTCACAACCCCTAAATGCACGTTACAAATGGCGACAGCCGCAGCCCCTAGTAGAAGAGCAATAACGTATAGGAGGAAAATCGGGTGTGTGCCGCGCTGTCACCAAAGGAAACTGATGTTAATTATTTCATCTCTTTATTCTTTTTTCCGGTCAATGTGTTTCAGAGATCACTGTCTCCTTCATCAGGGCAAAAAAAGAACAGTATGCAATCAAAGGAGGAAGAACCTCTATATATACACATATGGAGCTACGTCAGAGGACTGACTGCTGTATTTCAAATACTGCCGGGATGGTCAACTGTTACAATACCGGCCATAAAAGTTCTCAAGTGATATATTGAGAAACATTTATAAAATCACTGGGGTATAGTGTTTCAAATTTCATCAGCTTTTTGAGACAAAAATCAGAAAAAGAAGAAGAAGAAGGACAAAATGAAAAAAAGAAAAAAAAGAAGAAAAAAAAACCAAAAAGGGAGCATTGAGCTCCAGACCCTGCATTGAGTCTTAGAAGTGTAGTGACAAGTGCATCTGTCCACAACCCTGTAAGGGTGAACGGGATGACGGACAAGAAAAATTATGTTCGTGGCAAAAAATGGTGGTGTTGCTATATAAAATTGCATTAAGAATAAAGAAAGGAAAAATTTCTTTATAAAAGTAGTGAAGAAAAAAGTGGAAAAAAGGGGAGTGTAAGCCATTTTACTAATAAATAGTGATGAGCGAGCATGCTTGTTACTACTCGGTACTCGCACGAGTATCACTGTACTCGGTCTACTCGACGGGGACCGAGTAATCTCGCGATACTCGTGCTGTACTCGTGGTCTTCATCCCTGCATGTTGGCGCTCTTTTGAGAGCCAGCCCTCATGCAGGGATTGGCTGGCAGACCACTGCAATGCCACAGCCCTGTTAGTTGTGGAATTGCAGTGATTGGCCGGCCTGCACAGCGTGACCGAGCCTTTATACCGGCGGGCGCGCTGTGCTCTGCTCACAGCTATCCAGACAGTCAGTGCAGGGAGAGGGTCGCTACTTCAGGGAAAGGTTTGCGGCCCTTTATAGCTATTTCCGTAGCAGGGCTGCAAACAGTGTGACCAAAAGTCCTTCTCAGGACTATTCTAGTTGTATACAGGCAGGCAGGGTATAGCCAGGTCGGAGTACAGTAGCAGAGTCCTTCTCAGGACTATTGTTGCTGTATACAGGCAGGGTATAGCCAGGTTGGAATACAGGCTAGTGACCAAAAGAGTCCTTGTCAGGACTATTGTAGCAGTATACAGGCAGGCAGGCAGGCAGGCAGGGTATATAGCCATTCCTAGTGGTGACCGTATACCAGCCTTCATCATATCTGGGGCTGGTGTACACAGTCTAAAACAGTCCTGATAGTGTCAGACTTCTCAGCAATTGTCGCTCCTAAAACCTGTTAGGTTCTTAGTGCGTCCGTGCTTGCATTTAAAAACCGCACGTGTGTGCCTGTCGGTGGCAGCGTACAGGTGCACTTGTGTGCGTTTTTACCAAACTATTATATAACGCACAAGTGTAGTGTATAATACACGTCAGTCAGCAGTGGCTGATAGTGTCAGAGTTCTCGTCATTAATTTTTGCTCCTAAAACCTGTGTTAGGTTCTTAGTGCGTCCGTGCTTGCATTTAAAAACCGCACGTGTGTGCCTGTCGGTGGCAGCGTACAGGTGCACTTGTGTGCGTTTTTACCAAACTATTATATAACGCACAAGTGTAGTGTATAATACACGTCAGTCAGCAGTGGCTGATAGTGTCAGAGTTCTCGTCATTAATTTTTGCTCCTAAAACCTGTTAGGTTCTTAGTGCGTCCGTGCTTGCATTTAAAAACCGCACGTGTGTGCCTGTCGGTGGCAGCGTACAGGTGCACTTGTGTGCGTTTTTACCAAACTATTATATAACGCACAAGTGTAGTGTATAATACACGTCAGTCAGCAGTGGCTGATAGTGTCAGAGTTCTCGTCATTAATTTTTGCTCCTAAAACCTGTTAGGTTCTTAGTGCGTCCGTGCTTGCATTTAAAAACCGCACGTGTGTGCCTGTCGGTGGCAGCGTACAGGTGCACTTGTGTGCGTTTTTACCAAACTATTATATAACGCACAAGTGTAGTGTATAATACACGTCAGTCAGCAGTGGCTGATAGTGTCAGAGTTCTCATCATTAATTTTTGCTCCTAAAACCTGTTAGGTTCTTAGTGCGTCCGTGCTTGCATTTAAAAACCGCACGTGTGTGCCTGTCGGTGGCAGCGTACAGGTGCACAATTTGCACAAACTTTGATATAACGCCCAAGTCTAGTGAATACACGTCAGCACAGCATTGCAAAATGCGCAAGGGCGTTGGCAAGGAACAAGGAAGTGGACGTGATGGTGGTGCAGGCAGAGGCCGAGGTCGTGGGCAAGCTCTAATTTTGCCACAACAAAGGGCCACATCTAGTCGCTCGCACGTCCTGTCCCAAATTCTTGGGGACCGCAGCAGTACACCGCTCTTGAACCAAGACCAGTGTCAACAGGTTGTTAGTTGGATAGCGGATAATGCTTCCAGTCAGATTGGCACCACCACAAACACTCTGTCTTCCACACGGTCAAGTGTCAGTAGCCGTGATACTGCACCGCACATTTCAGAACCTGATCCTCCTTCCTACCACAAGGCTGAGTACACGTCCTCGGACATTAATGATCCCACACTTGGACACTCGGAAGAGCTGTTCACGTTTCCATTCGCACATTCTGGCCTCTCGCCAGCTCATGTTGAAGTGGGTCATGAGGAGATCGTATGTACAGATGGCCAAATATTTGAGCAGCCACGTTCTCACGAAGTTGGCAACGTGTCTCAACAAGGGGTGGACGATGATGAGACACAATTGTCAGGAAGTCAGGAGGAGGAGCAGGGTGCGGAAGAGGAAGACGACGTGGTGGATGATCCAGTAACTGACCCAACCTGGCAGGAGGATATGCAGAGCGAGGACAGCAGTGCACAGGGGGAGGGAGGCGTAGCATCCCAACAGGCAGTAAGAAGCAGGGTGGTGGCTCCAGGCAGAAGTCAGGCAACCGTTCCCCGGAACAACAACACGACACAAGGTGCCTGTACAAATGTTAGGTCTTCCCGAGTCTGGCAGTTTTTTAAGTTGGATCCAGATGATTCTAAAAAGGCCATTTGCAACACCTGCCGTGCCAGCATCAGCAGGGGTACCAAAACTAGCAGCCTGACCACCACCAGCATGATCAGGCACATGTCAGCCAAGCACCCGACTTTGTGGGAAGTACAACAGAGTCGAGGAGCAGTGCTTGCTAATGTCACTGCTACGTCTTCGCTGGTTGTGCATGCGAGCCAATCCCCTGTCCATGCTGCCTGCGAACAAGCCTCCTCCGGTCCTGCACCTGCAGTTGCCTACTCAGAAATAACACCATCATCAAGCACGTCCTTGTCCCAGCGCAGCGTTCAGTTATCCATTCAGCAAACCTTTGAACGCAGGCGCAAATACACTGCCAACACCCCACATGCCACAGTTCTAAATGCTAACATTTCGCGACTGCTTGCGCTGGAAATGTTGCCTTTTAGGCTGGTGGAGACAGAAGCATTCCGCGACCTGATGGCGGCAGCTGTCCCACGTTACTCGGTCCCCAGTCGCCACTATTTCTCCCGGTGTGCCGTCCCCGCGTTGCATAACCACGTGTCACAAAACATCACACGTGCCCTGAACAACGCTGTTTCACCCAAAGTCCACCTAACCACAGACACGTGGACAAGTGCTTGTGGGCAAGGCCGCTACATCTCGTTGACGGCACACTGGGTTATTATTGTGGAAGCTGGGACCCAGTCTGAGCGAGGGACGGAACACGTCCTTCCCACACCAAGGTTTGCAGGCCCTACCTCAGTCAGTGTTTCACCCACACTCTACAGCTCCGGAATGTCATGCTCTTCAGCCTCCTCCTGCTCCTGCGCATCCTCATCCACTGTACCCTCCACACCAGTCCCAAGCTGGAAGCACTGCAGCACTGCCTCGGCGAAGCGGCAACAGGCTGTGCTGAAGCTAATCTGCATAGGTGACAAACCCCACAATGCAGAAGAGCTGTGGACAGCTCTGAAACAGCAGGCAGATCACTGGCTCACACCTCTGAACCTAAAGCCAGGAAAGGTCGTGTGTGACAATGGCCGGAACCTGGTGGCGGCTTTGAGGCGAGGCCAGCTGACACATGTTCCATGCGTGGCCCATGTGCTCAACCTCGTGGTTCAGCGGTTTCTAAAGTCATACCCAGAGCTGTCTGATCTGCTGGTAAAAGTTCGCCGCCTGTCTGCACATTTTCGAAAGTCACCTACTGCTTCAGCCGGCCTTGCCGGCTTTCAGCGCAGTTTGCATCTTCCGGCTCACAGACTGGTGTGTGATGTCCCCACGCGTTGGAATTCAACTCTGCACATGTTGGTCAGGATATGTGAGCAGAAGAGGGCAGTTGTTGAGTACCTGCATCACCTAAGCCGTCGGGAAATGGGTCAAACTCCACACATAACACCTGAGGAGTGGAGATGGATGTCCGACCTATGTACCATCCTCCAAAACTTTGAGGACTCCACCAAGATGGTGAGTGGTGATGACGCCATTATTAGCGTCACCATACCGCTACTCTGCCTTCTAAAACGGTCTCTGCTCAAAACCAAACATGATGCATTGCAGGCGGAGCGCGATGAGTTGCAGCAAGAAACAGTAGTGGGTGTGGGTGATAACACACAGCCCAGCCTCGTCTCATCACAACGTGCAGTGGAGGACTATGACGAGGAGGAGGATGAAGACATGGAGCAAATCTCCGGCCAAATTGAGGATATGACATGCACACCAGTCATATCCTCGGTTCAGCGTGGCTGGCCAGAGGACAGGGTAGATGAGGAGGAGGAGGAGGAGGAGGAGGAGGACAGCATGTTCAGTCAACGTGTTGGTCAGGCTACTGAAGTCCTGGCTGTTAAGAGTCTGGCGCACATGGCTGACTTTATGGTAAGCTGCCTGTCTCGTGACCCTCGCGTTAAGAACATCTTGGCCGACAATCATTACTGGTTGGTAAGACCCACGCTACAAGGAGAACTTTATGTCTCTTATTCCCGAGGCGGAGAGGTCAACCAAAATGCAGCAGTTCCGGAAGGCCATAGTCACGGAAGTAGGCAAAGCATTCCCCTCACAAAACGCTAGCGGCATAGGTCAGGAATCAGTGGACAACCAAGGCGTACAGCCGAGAGAGGCACAAGTCCAATCCGCCAGAGGTAGGGGAACAGTCTTTAAGATGTGGGACAGTTTTCTCAGCCCCTCACGTACCACAGCCCCTGAGGTGCGGGGTAGTGCCACAAGAAATCCTAAGTTTGCCCAGATGCTCAAGGAGTACCTTGCAGATCGAACAACTGTACTCCGACATTCCTCTGTGCCTTACAATTATTGGGTATCCAAGGTGGACACGTGGCATGAATTGGCTCTCTACGCCTTGGAAGTCCTGGCCTGCCCTGCCGCTAGCGTTTTGTCAGAGCGTGTTTTTAGTGCCGCAGGTGGAATCATTACAGATAAACGCACCCGCCTGTCAACTGAAAATGCTGACAGGCTGACTCTGATCAAGATGAACAAGGGTTGGATTGGGCCAGACTTCACCACACCACCAGCAAATGAGAGCGGAATTTAAAGTTTGTAACGGGAATTTGCCATGTACCTCCAGTCACCCATGGGTACACACTTCTGGACTTTGGATAATCGCTGGACTGCTCCTCCTTCTCCTCATGCGCCACCATGATGACCGTTACAAGAGTTAGGCCTTTGTTTCAGGTATACCCCCAGTGGTAAATTTTTTCGCCCATTCTTTGCAGAATGGACATTACAACGACAGGAGACCCGCTCCTTTGCAATGGGAACAATGTTTTGAGGCCCTCATGCACGTCTCTATGCAGGGACAACGTGGAGCCTCCCAATTTTTGGCTGCCCTGCCAAAGGGCTATACTATAATACACCCACTTCCTGACAATGGACACTTAATGTTTTGAGGCCCTCATGCACGTCTCTATCCAGGGACAACGTGGAGCCTCCCAATTTTTGGCTGCCCTGCCAAAGGGCTATACTACAAAAGACCCACTTCCTGACAATGGACACTTAATGTTTTGAGGCCCTCATGCACGTCTCTATCCAGGGACAACGTGGAGCCTCCCAATTTTTGGCTGCCCTGCCTAAGGGCTATACTATAATACACCCACTTCCTGACAATGGACACTTAATGTTTTGAGGCCCTCATGCACGTCTCTATCCAGGGACAACGTGGAGCCTCCCAATTTTTGGCTGCCCTGCCAAAGGGCTATACTACAAAAGACCCACTTCCTGACAATGGACACTTAATGTTTTGAGGCCCTCATGCACGTCTCTATCCAGGGACAACGTGGAGCCTCCCAATTTTTGGCTGCCCTGCCTAAGGGCTATACTATAATACACCCACTTCCTGACAATGGACACTTAATGTTTTGAGGCCCTCATGCACGTCTCTATCCAGGGACAACGTGGAGCCTCCCAATTTTTGGCTGCCCTGCCAAAGGGCTATACTATAATACACCCACTTCCTGACAATGGACACTTAATGTTTTGAGGCCCTCATGCACGTCTCTATCCAGGGACAACGTGGAGCCTCCCAATTTTTGGCTGCCCTGCCAAAGGGCTATACTACAAAAGACCCACTTCCTTCCAATGGGCACTTCAGGTTTACAGGCCCTCATGCACGTCTCTATCCAGGGACAACGTGGAGCCTCCCAATTTTTGGCTGCCCTGCCTAAGGGCTATACTATAATACACCCACTTCCTGACAATGGACACTTAATGTTTTGAGGCCCTCATGCATGTCTCTATCCAGGGACAACGTGGAGCCTCCCAATTATTGGCTGCCCTGCCAAAGGGCTATACTACAAAAGACCCACTTCCTTCCAATGGGCACTTCAGGTTTACAGGCCCTCATGCACGTCTCTATCCAGGGACAACGTGGAGCCTCCCAATTTTTGGCTGCCCTGCCAAAGGGCTATACTACAAAAGACCCACTTCCTTCCAATGGGCACTTCAGGTTTACAGGCCCTCATGCACGTCTCTATCCAGGGACAACGTGGAGCCTCCCAATTTTTGGCTGCCCTGCCTAAGGGCTATACTATAATACACCCACTTCCTGACACTGGACACTTAATGTTTTGAGGCCCTCATGCACGTCTCTATCCAGGGACAACGTGGAGCCTCCCAATTTTTGGCTGCCCTGCCTAAGGGCTATACTACAATAGACCCACTTCCTTACAATGGGCACTTCAGGTTTACAGGCCATCATGCACGTCTGTATGCAGGGGCATTGGTGAACCTCACAATTTTGGACTGCCCTGGCAAAGGAAAATACTACAAAGACTCAGTTCCTCAAAATGGGCACATTAGACTCAGAGGCCTTTATGTACGTCTCTTCTCAGGGACATCGGAGTGCCACACAATGTTTTACGTAAAATCTTTCATGTATTGATCTCAAAAAGTAACATACATTAGCTCTATCTCACTATTGGGTATGTGCCCTTAACATTTCCGCTATGAAAAATCATTTTGGTGTCATTTTGGAAGGTTTTCTGGTGAGTCCGTAAAAATGGCGTAAAACGCGGACAAAATTATTCACAGCTGTGACTTTTGAGTGATAAATGCTTCAAGGGGTCTTCCCCATGCTGTTGCCATGTCATTTGAGCACTCTTCGGAGACTTTTGTGCCATTTTTAGGGTTTCTACATGCTGCCGGTGGTCATTTCACAAAAATACTCGGGTCTCCCATAGGATAACATTGGGCTCGGTGCTCGGGCCGAGTACACGAGTATCTTGGGAGGCTCGGCCCGAGCTTCGAGCACCCGAGCTTTTTAGTACTCGCTCATCACTACTAATAAACCTAAAAAATAAAAATAAATTGAATAAAAATCATGAATGTTGTGTTATAACAGGAAATTCGGTGTAAGAATGAATATCCGGGATGAGAGTTCAGCGAATGAGTTATAGAAATTGTTACAAAAAGGAGTGTGTACGGTTTATGCGTAAATTTTCAGAATGCGTACATGAAAATTATATGTATGTGAGAATGTCCCCCATGCTTTGTAAAAAGTTATTTATGAAAATGTAAATAAAATATATAAAAATGCCTAATTATTTATAATTTATGAGAAAGATATATATGTATGGAAGAATGTTATAAGGTGTCCAAGAACCATAAAGAAAAAGGGTGCATATATAATGTTAGAGGTCTAGAGTTCCACCAGGCTATATCACCCCTAAAGAAATAGAAAGAAGACCTTACTACCTGTGTACCCCAAAAAAAGCTATATTTCTTAGCCAGGATTATGGTGGAGATATGCACAAGTGAAATAAGAATATAAAGTAATACAATAAGATTATAAAACCAATATGTGTGCATTCATGCACCACCCGGTACGCTACCCTTGCCAAATTGCTCACTCTAGATCCCCACACGATCCATGAAGCCGTTCCCCCGGTCACACCGCCTGCTGCCGGTTCCCACTCATCCCTGGGGGAGTTAGGCGAGTGGTATCGAGAGCTACATGTCGGCACTGATGATACCCCCATACACCACAAGGAAGGGGTATACCGGGTGGTACAGGAGTATGAGCGGGTTTTTAGCAAGCACCCTCTAGATTTTGGGCAGATTAAAGGGGTTCAACACCACATCCCTACCGGTACACACTCCCCTATTAAAGAGAGATACAGGCCTATTCCCCCTGCGCACTACCAATGCGCCAAAGACATGTTGAGGAACATGAAGGAGGCAGGGGTTATTAGGGACAGCTGTAGTCCCTGGGCCGCTCCGTTGGTGCTGGTTAAGAAGAAGGATGGCACCATGCGGATGTGTGTGGATTACCGGAAGATTAACCAGATAACGCATAAGGATGCTTACCCTCTGCCCCGCATCAAAGAGTCCCTGGCCTCGCTGAGAACCGCTAACTACTTCTCCACCCTTGACCTCACCAGCGGGTACTGGCAGGTGGCCGTGGCACCGGAAGACCGAGAGAAGACTGCCTATGGGACCGTTTTGCTGTACTTGGATGATGTGATTGTGTACTCACAGACGTATGAAGCCCACCTGGAGCACCTAGCCGAGGTGTTCGCGTCCCTTGCCAAGTATGGGATGAAGTTGAAGCCCTCAAAGTGTCATCTGCTGAAACCCAGAGTGCAGTACCTAGGACATGTGGTTGGTGCGGAAGGTGTCGCCCCCAACCCCGAGAAGATCACCGCCATCCAAGACTGGCCGAGACCGACCACAGTGAGGGAAGTGAGGCAGTTTCTGGGCCTGGTGGGATATTACCGTCGCTTCATTAAGGGGTACACAAAGATGGCTGCCCCCATGCAAGACCTCCTCGTAGGACAGACCAAGGGTGGTAGATCCCTAGTAGCCCCATTGGTGTGGGAAGAAAAGCATGAGGAATCCTTCCGCCAGCTGAGAACAGCCCTGACCGGAGAGGAAATCCTAGCGTACCCTGACTACAGCCGCCCATTCATCCTCTACACCGACGCCAGCAATGTGGGCTTGGGGGCTGTTCTATCCCAGGTCCAAGACAGAAGGGAAAAGGTAATAGCTTATGCTAGCCGAAAACTCCGACCGACTGAGAGGAACCCTGAGAACTACATCTCCTTCAAGCTTGAGCTCTTGGCACTGGTGTGGGCTATCACCGAGCGGTTCCGCCATTACCTGGCAGCAGCCAAGTTCACCGCGTACACAGACATCAACCTGCTGACCCATCTAGATACGGCCAAGCTGGGCGCGTTGGAGCAGCGATGGGTGACCAGGTTAGCCAACTACGATTTCACCATCAAGTACCGGGCCGGCCGTACCAACGTCAATGCCAATGCACTCTCCCGGATGCCCCACCTGTCGGAAGAGGGGCCAGAGGATGATGACCTCGAAGAGATCGAGTTGCCTGCATTTCACCGGCCATTCACTGAGAAGGTGCACGTCTACCAACAACGGGTGAACCTGGATCCGCTGCCCCGACAGGACTGGCAGGAAGCTCAGGACCAGGCACCTGCTGTCCGCCTGGTCAAGACTCTAGTGGAACAGGGTTCTGCTGGGATAGACCCTGCTGCCCCTGCCGAAGCCCAACGTCTGTGGCAAGAACGGACCCGGCTATACCTACACCAGGGGAAGTTGTATCGCGAGCTGATTAATCCAAAGACTCACGAGAAGATCCGCCAGCTGGTGATTCCCCAGGCTAACGTGCCCACCGTCCTGCAAGCATACCATGATGGTGCAGTGCACTTCGGGTGGAAGAAGCTAGAGATGTTGTTAAGAGAGCGGTTCTATTGGAGTGGAATGCGGGAATCTGTGGAGGCCTGGTGCCGAGAATGTGGCCCTTGCGCATTGAGAAGGAAGGACGAGGCCAGCCAGAAGGCACCCCTACACCCGATCATTACACACCAACCGCTGGAGCTGGTTGCCCTTGACCATGTAAAGCTCACCCCCAGCCGAAGTGGGTACACCTACGCTCTGACCATCGTAGACCACTACTCGAGGTTCCTGGTGGTTGTCCCAGTTAAGGACTTAACCGGCCGCACCGCTGCTAAGGCTTTCCAGGCTTATTTCTGTTGACCGCATTGGTACCCGGAGAGGGTGCTTACCGACCAGGGTCCGGCCTTTGAAGCAGAGGTATTCCAGGAATTCTGCCAGTTGTACGGCTGCAAGAAAATCCGGACCACGCCTTACCACGCCCAAACCAATGGCATTTGTGAAAAGATGAACCACTTGGTCCTGGGCCTCCTCAAGACGTTACCACTGGAAGAGCGGAACCTGTGGCTGGAGAAGCTACCTGACCTGGTCGATATGTACAACAACATCCCTTCCAGCTCTACGAAATGCACTCCAGCATACCTGATGAGAGCTCGTCCCGGCCGGCTACCAGTGGATCTGGAAATGGGCTTGGAAGCTTCAGAAGCACTCCTGTCGACAGCTGAATGGGACACTCGGCGGAGGACACAGTACCGACAGGTCCAGGAGTATGTTGAAAAGAACTTGTGCCGGAGTCGGGGACAACAGGAGCAGTGCTTCAACAAGAAGGCGCCTGCCGGTTCCTTCCAACCTGGGGATGTAGTGCTGAAGCGGAAAAGAAGGGCCCACAAGCTGGATGATCAATGGGAAAAAACCCCGTATGTAGTCCAGCCCACAGGATGGGAGAATGGGAAGGCCTACCAGATCAGCCGTGACCAGGGGGGGACTTTGGCCACGGTTTCCCGAGACCACCTGAAGAAGTGCCCACCAGCATTGAGAGTAGCGGATGAGGCTCCAGTTCCCAGTCCAGTGGAGAAGGAAAAAGAGGTAATCCACACCATGATGGGTGATTTTCCAGCAGACTGGCCTACACAGAACGGTGCGGTGATCCTTCCAGTGATACTGTTCCCACAACCCGTGGATGAAGAAATGATGGAAACGGTTAACCGCGAGCCAGTGCCCAGGGATGTACCTGTACCCAGCTCCCCTACGCCTCCGCCTGCCCCACATGATAGCAGGGAGGAGGAACTGACTGTTCCCTCTGCCCCACTGCCTGTCACCACTGACACCGGACCCCGAAGGTCCACTCGCCCCAACCTAGGTAGACCCCCACTTAGGTACAGGGAAACTACTCTTTAAAAGGGGGGGCTTTATGTGTTGAGTGTACCAGTTTGAAAGTTTTAAATGATAAGTAAAGATGATCAACCAAAGAAGTTTACCTGATTGAACCGTGATTAAACCGGCCGTTGCCGGCAACTGTTGTCCCCGTAGGGACTGTGCAACCATTGCGTAAGGAACTGCTTACGGACAAGCCCGAGAACTTGCAGGGCAACCACAAACTTAGTGCAATGTAAATAAAAATGTTTGTTGGCTTGACACCGTTACCGCCTCCGGAGAGGCTGATTTGGGAGGATGGGCCTGGAGGAAAGGGATGGCCTAGGCCCGCCACTACCGTAACCGGTGGCGATCCTCCGGGGGTTCAGGGGTCCCCTTGGACGTGGGCCCCCTGAAAGAGACAGAACCCGCTCGGGCAACTTGGTGCTGGACTGGGGTCAAGGGGTGCTGCCCGCTTCTTAGGGGCAGCATCAGGGCCAGGTTGTTTGGGTGGGAGAAGAGCGGAAGCTGTACCGTTGTAAAATGTTTATGATGCTTTTACATGTTTTACCGTTTTATTCTTTTTCAGTTGTGAAAATAAAACCGCTGATGGACGGGCAGCCCGCGGACGGTCTGCATTTTACTATAGGGGAATGTGGCGCCCTGGACAAGCCAGGTCGTCACAGGTACTACACCAACACACTCTACACTCCGGCTAGGCACACCGAAGCTAAACACAAATCCTAGTTGCCTTCCTCCAGGGGCTGATGTCCACACCAGGGGGTGGGCCAGGCGGTTGATCCCACCCACCGAGGAGTTCACAGTCCTGGAGGCGGGAAAAGGAGTCAGATTAGAGATCAGTTTTGGAGTTAGAGAAGTGAAGAGGAAAGGAGACTGACCGTGTCCGGGTGTGTGGCCCGGGCACTCAGCAAGGTTGGCAGATGGTGGTGACCTTCTGCAGGAGAGGCTGATTGGAGTGAACCGTACGGACCGGGGATGGGCGGTGGCCCGCCGGTACCAGATCGGGGAGTGAAGAGAAGCCAGCACCATCCGGCAGGGCCTACGGACCCCGACCAGGCTAGGAGTCGCCGTAAAACCGGTCAAATCCGTTAGCGACAGGAACCTCCAGGGTTTCCCAGCAGTCAAGACCCGATTGAAGGCAACAGCTCACACCGTAGAGGGAAGCACAGTCACCGCCAAGGCTACAGTTCCCAGGGCCAGAGCCTGCGGGCAAAAGGGGCTCCCTCAGCATCCATCCAAGCTGGGGAGCGGGTTACCGGTGGGAAGCCCGCTAGATTTTGGGGGAATAAAAGGGGTCCAACACCACATCCCCACAGGTGCACACCCACCCATCAAAGAGAGCTATAAGCCAATACCACCTTCACATTGCCAGTGTACCAAGGACATGTTGAGCAACATGAAGGCGGCTGGGGTTATCCGTGACAGTTGTAGCCTTTGGGCAGCTCTGTTGATCCTGTTAAAAAAGAAGGACGGCACCACTCCCCGTATAGAGGAATCGCTAGCTGCATTGAGAACTGCAAATTATTTTTCTACCCTTGATCTCACTAGTCACTATTGGCAAGTGTCCGTTGCTGAGGCAGACCGGGAGAAGACCGCCTTCGCCACCCCTATGGGTCTCTGCGAGTTCAAAAGCATGCCCTTCGAGCTGTGCAATGCGCCAGGAACCTTCCAGAGGCTGATGGAATGCTGCTTGGGACAAGATTTTAGGGTGTATAAAAAGGGAGATTAGATCCCGTGATCCCAACGTATTGTTACACCTCTATAAATCACTTGTAAGGCTACATCTGGAATATGGGAACCAGTTTTGGGCTCCACATTTTAATAAGGACATTCAGAAGTTAGAGTCAGTTAAAAGGTGGGCAACTAGACTACTACAAGGAATGGAAGGCCTCCCATATGATGACAAGTTGAAAAAGTTATTAAGTGATTATTGGCTGCAATGGGGCTTTCTGGCTGGTGCCAGCCTCTCTTCTTAGCACACAGGAACCACAATCCCTACAGCATGCTTCAATGGATTCTCTCATCCCAGCCCAGTAAAACTACATATTTTACACAGTCATAAGCAGTTAAAAGGGATCTATTCTATTCAATTGCAAATGATCTAGATAAGACTGAGAATAAGATACTGCACGGGACATAGCAGAGTTGGTCAAGTTGAGTGGAGATGAGTTTGCTATTTGGCACAGCTTTTTGCATCAATAAAGCAAGTAAAAGGTGTGAAAGATAAAAAAAAGGGTGAAAGTGTGAAAAGTGAATTGGCCAAATTGAGGTGCATATAAAGTTTTTGCTTTCTTTCAATTCACTAATGGGGCTCATTTGAATCAGGTGAATTGAGTTCTGCTTTTGGAAACTGGGTTAAGAAGGGGTGCACCGGTCCTGGAGGTACTGCAATACCAGGTCAATGCGTGCAGTGGACAGAGCAAGATTTTTTCCATCTCCTTGTTCTAAAAATCCATTTAATATATGGTCCCCAGAGAGGGGACGTATCAGATATTAAACTGATAAGAACAGATTTAATTTTTTTTTTTTTCTGTTTATCAGTAGGACTTCAAAATAACAAAGGTGATCGCCTCCCGTTGCCTGGGAACCGTCCAGGCACAAGAGGGCTATGTGTCACCAGAAGGCGCACACACTTCCTCAAGGCCGGCAGACGTGCAATCCCAGGCACCTTCCAGTACCGACCAAGGTAGCGTCCTCCGAAACTACACTTGATCTTAGCCAAAAGGCCGAGAAGCTATAACCCGAATTGGTTACGGCCTTGAGTGGCACCCTGGCCTATACCGGACACATCTTAGGGAGAGGGAGACAAACCCACGCCTACAGAAGACATTTTGTCACCCAAGCCAACCCTTGAAAAGGCTGTTTTGCAGAGCAAAAACAAGAAGAATGGTGCTTTTTGCAGCCGCCGCCCACTGCAATGAATCTGAATAACTCCTCCTTTTGGACACAAGCACCTCCCCTCCCCCTTGCAGTCTTTCCAATTCATGATACAAAAAGACGGACGGACAGGACAGGACAGGACAGGCTGCCTGACTTTCCGTCACTGCCACCCTTTGCCATCCTTGCCCGTAGAAAGCCCTTTCATCATCCCCAAACCCTAATCTTTTCCCTTCCCTTCCCAGATGCGTCTCACTCCCTTTCATTAGGAAGTGAGCGCAGCCTTTTCTCCGTTCTGCACATGCGCGACGTTAAACACAAATGCGCAGGCGTGCGTTCCATTACCCTCACTGCATTCCACTCCCATACAGGAAGTGGGCGCAGCTATTACTACGGTCGCACATAAAAGAACCCACGGCCACCACTGCACATAGCTGACTCCACCACAGGACACCCACTTCTACACCAACGCAGGTAAGACAGGATCGGCACCTCTATGCTCCCGTTACAATCAGGCTCAGTCACCATGTGATAACGCTCTCAACTCTTTAGTTGCAGGCTCCCCTTGCTTCACCTCCACTGGCTGTGCTGCCATTTCCTCTCCCACCTGGAAGGTATACTTTATTCCACTATTTTCCTGTTTCTCTCTTCCCCCTTTTCCCATAACCTACTATTATCTGCATTTGTGGGGTATCTATATGCTATTTACATCATAGTTTTATTCATTAATAAGGAAGGGAAGAGTGCCCATGAGAGTGTTGAACTGCGGAGAGCAAGAGATTAAGCTGCTCCGATTTGCCACCATTGATAAGCTGTTCTCAGTAGATACACATGCTATCCAAACAGCAGCATCCACCATTGCTTCAGCCCACCCATTCAGTGACAGCTCACCAAGTCAGCCAGAGGAGTGGTGTAAGGAATTACACGTAGGCACTGACTCCACACCTTCACATCACAAGAAGGGGGTCTACAGGCTAGTGCAAGAATACGAGCAAGTCTTCAGCAAACATCCGCTAGACTTTTGAAGAATAAAAGGGGTCAAACACTACATCCCCACAAGTGCACACCCACCCATCAAAGAGAGATATAAGCCAAAACTACCGCACATTACCAATGTACCAAGGACATGTTGAGCAACATGAAGGAGGCTGGGGTTATCCGTGACAGTTGTAGCCTCTGGGCAGCTCCGTTGGTCCTGTTAAAGAAGAAGGACAGCACCACTCCCCTGTATTGAGGAATAGCTAGCTGCATTGAGAACTGCAAATTATTTTTCTACCCTTGATCTCACTAGTCGCTATTGGCAAGTGTCCGTTGCTGAGGCAGACCGGGAGAAGACCGCCTTTGCCACCCCGATGGGTCTCTGCGAGTTCAAAAGCATGCCCTTCGAGCTGTGCAATTTGCCAGGAACCTTCCAGAGGCTGATGGAATGCTGCTTGGGACACCGAAACTTTGAAACGGTACTGCTATACCTTTATGATGTTATTGTTTATTCTAAAGCAAACAAGATTTTAGGGTGTATAAAAAGGGAGATTAGATCCGGTGATCCCAACGTATTGTTACCCCTCTATAAATCACTTGTAAGGCCACATCTGGAATATGGGGTAAAGTCCTGAGCAGGTTGATAACCATTGGTTTGAGCATGGTAGGGTGTAGTGCGCATCTTCCTGCATCGGTAAAAGCTGCAGAAGTCCTTGAAGATTTCCGCTTCAAAGGCTGTGCCTTGATCTGTGAGGACTCTCTCTGAGTAGCCATGAGGTCTGCATAAGTGTGCTTGGAAGACCTTCGCTGCAGTATGGGCCATTAGATCTTTGACTTGTACCACAACCATAAATCTCGAGTAGTTGTCTACCATCGTAAGTGCATACGTGAGCTCGCCTCGATATTCTGCAACAAAACTCCCTTTTTCAATTTCAGTTTCAGCAAACACTCCTCTTCCTGTAGAAAATATTTATCATTACCTAAGACAGTCATTCTAATGCATGACAATATTAAGGCAATTTAGTTAAAACTTGTTTTAACTCACCTTTAAGGGGATTGATGTATTTCATGGTCAATCCAGGTTTGTCAGTGATGGCACTGACATAATGTATGGCGTCTTTTTCGGGCGTTATCCTTTGCCTTTTCATTGTGAAAATCCAGTTGCCTATATCAAAGCAAATTCTACTACTTGTAAAGTATGCAGAAAATGAAATGTAGAACATATAACATCAACTGCTTAGGAACGCATCATAGGTTAGTACTTAAAAGGATATTGTCATGTTCTAGTCATAATGCAAGCTGGACATTTTTCATGTTACCCTGTAATCGCCGGCCTGTTCTAATGCTCACAAGCCAAGATATAGGCTCAGCTGCTAAGGCTTCCCTCTGCCTTCTGAATGAAACTTGAATATGTCTGGGTCACTGTGTATATAGCAGGTGCTCAGAAAAAATAAGAGTCAATTCAATAGAAATAGCTCTGGCACACTATAGTGATCAATAACGTAAGAAAAGAACTCTTGGAATGCTGAAAATTCTTTATTTGTGCAAAAGGATAATTCATCCAACGTTTCGACCTTGTTTTTAGGTCTTTATCAAGGATAAAGTTATCTAAGATCATAAAGGGTTACAAAACCATATAAACACGTAATTAGTACATAGTACAACATAACAGTACAATATATTGCTACTTGAGAGTACAATGGGTCAAATGACCATGATGCACATACAAAAATTTTTTCCAAAGCCATAGTGAAAACATTTGTACTGAGGAAAGAAAATTTCCACATGACCTATCTGGAGAAACATTCTGGATCAAACAACCAAAAATAGTCAAGCAGGTAAATACACACCTATATGGATAACAGGATGATATGTGTTCAATTGTATAGCGTCATTGCCATTAAGGTACAAATGGAAAACTTGCAATCCTATATAGTGAAGGAAATGAACACATATCATATCAAAGAACACAGGAACATGGGTGTGAGAAAAACCTCAATGTTTATACTTTGTTCTTTATAATGGTGTGAACATGTATATGTCTCAGTACCTTATGCACTTGAGAATTCTAGTGAGTAGATCATGAAAGCCTATTTCAGAACTGGAATCGGTAAATAATTGTAGGTGGAATCTAAATGAAAAGATGGTACAAGTGTTATCATGACACGTGGGCTATAACACAATGGACCGTGTGACAAAGAAGAAAGGAGAGAAAGAAGAGGAAGAAAATGCAACTACCTGTAACATTACGTGATAGTCACTGGTAAGTATCACTTGACAATTCAAGTGAAAAAGGATTCCTTTATTAAAGGGTTCTCAGTCGCCTCAGGATCATGAAATACTAGGGTAAATGATATGAGAATGGGTAAGAAGCACCACTAAAGGAAATATGAGATGCAGGACATATATCTATAAACCCCTGAACTACATGATAGAAATAAAAAGAAGAAAAAAGAAAAAAAAGAAGAAAGAAGAAGAACACATAGAATGCGGAAAGAGAATGGGTACAACTACCTGAGTTACTGCAGGGAGGCCCCTGGTTGGTATTGTGAGGGTTAGTGGAATTCCTTCACTGAAGGGTTCTCAGTTGCCTCAGGTTCGTGAAAAATGCTATAGACAAATAATGCCCGGAGAAAAGGGGTTCATATACAGCGAATAATGGTAATACAAGGTACATGTGTCACATGTAATAGTATATATATATATATTGTACTAAGCTCTACACCAGAAATAGAAAGTAGTCCCTCTGCCTTCTGTCTAGGTGCCCTGAGTTATGTCCTGTAAACTGTCACAGGGACCCAGACACACATGTGTAGTAGGGGAATATCCCTGCTGAGATGCCAGTGCTAGAGCACTCGTTTGCTGTGGAGTTGAACGCTATGTGAGCAGTTCTTACCTTCAATGAGCAGAAGTCTCTTTTTTCAGATTTCAATATCTCTGTGGGTATCTGGCAGAAATATGGAATACTCTTTACTGCTAAGACCCTGTACACCACTCCCACTAAAGGGGGCTTTACACGCTGCGACATCGCTAATGCGGAGTCGTTGGGGTCACGGAATTTGTGACGCACATCCGGCCGCATTAGCGATGTTGCTGCGTGTGACACCGATGAGCGATTTTGCATCGCTGCAAAAACGTGCAAAATCGCTCATCGGTGACATGGGTCTCCATTCTCGATTATCGTTACTGCAGCAGTAACGATGTAGTTCGTCGCTCCTGCGGCAGCACACATCGCTCCGTGTGACACCGCAGAAACGAGGAACCTCTCCTTACCTGCCTCCCAGCCGCTATGAGGAAGGAAGGAGGTGGGCGGGATGTTCCGGCCACTCATCTCCGCCCCTCCGCTGCTATTGGGCGGTCGCTCAGTGACGTCGCTGTGACGCCGCACGGACCGCCCCCTTAGAAAGGAGGCGGTTCGCCGGTCACAGCGACGTCGCCGGGCAGGTAAGTATGTGTGACGGGTCTGGTCGGTGTTGTGCAGCATGGGCAGCGATTTGCCCGTGTCGCGCAACAGATGGGGGCGGATATCCACACTAGCGATATCGGGACCGATATCGCAGTGTGTAAAGTAGCCTTTAATAAACTGTGTAAAGGATTTTAAGTAAAAATCCACAATAAACCAGCGCTAGATGGGTTTTTATAATTTTATTAATAGACCACAAATAAAAAATTTTTTGCTATCCTTGTTTCAAGACAGAGTATTTGATAATATACAATACACTGATTATTACTAAAACCAAGGACCACATAAAACAAGGACCACATAAAATAAAAAATGAAAGTAATGAGAATAAAATTCTTTTGTATAACCAATTAACTTCGAGGTGATACAATATTCACATTGATTTAGTTTTACCAGTCTAATGTAATGCCCCGGCCGGTGGCATATATTTTGTTTGGTTAATAATTTAGACTTATACAATGAAAGATGTACTATACCACCCCTGGCTAACTTACAAGTTTTAAGTTGTACAATATAAGTTTGCGACGTTATATTCGCCCCCAGGGCCTGGGGGAATAAACCTCACAACAACTTGACCGCAAAAAACACCCCGGATTTCTCCGTTGATTAGGCTGGAACCGCTATGTACAGGATTGACCTGTTATACTTCCAGAGCGGACGTTTTGAGGCCAGTGGCCGCGACTAGTGCTGGCTCTGGGGGAGATGTATGGTTACCGACATCCCTCTTTACAGAGCCTTTATAACACTTCACAAGGCCACAAACCAGCCGGTCCCGTATTCTCCCAAATGTACTTTCGAAATCAAGCAGTACGAAGCCACTGAAAGCACCAAGATGTTGGCTGCGGACAACAATAAGATCAGCGGTAACTACTCAGCCTCCCCAGCGGGCAGTCCAGACCGTATCCAGTGTCAGCTGACTGATTCCACACAGGAGGAAGTTGCTTGGCAGGTTAGCACCACACAAGGCTCCGATCTGCTTCCAAACGAGCAATGCAGAACCGCTGGAGGTACCAATGTATCCTGGTTGCAGACAAAGGAAATGTCAGCGGTAACCTCTCAACCTCTCCAGCAGGCAATCCGTACCATGTCCAGTGGAAGCCGGTTGATTCCACACGAGGGAGAGATTACTTGGCAGGTTATCACCGCACAGGTGAGGTAGGCAAAAACAGAGTCCTGATCCGACACGCGTTTCGGGGGCGTGTAACGGCCCCCTTCCTCAAGGATAACTCAGCTGTTGCCTAGAGCACTATTTATGCATATATTTAATTGGTTATAATTTGCATAAAATTAAACAATGTTTAAATTCAACCAACATTCAATGACCACTACATATATCAATTTGTGAAAGACCGTTCATAATAGCCATATAATATAATTATGTGCAAAGGTTTTTCTAAAGGTTTTTCTAAAAAGACCTATATATAGCCTTGCTTGTATCATCATATACTGGGAAGACAATGTGTATATATGCATATGCTTTTTTTCAACAATAAATTTAACAAAAGGACATCATAAAGGTGTAATATAAATTTGCTATAATATGAAAAGCCCCTTATATCTACATCAACCTTGGGCAAGTGAAGCACCAGTATTGGGCCCGCTTCTTTTCAACATATTTATAAATGACCTTGTTGGGGGCATGCGGAGTAGAATTTCAATATTTGCAGATGATACTAAACTCTGCAGGGTAATCAATACAGAGGAGGATAATTTTATATTACAGGGAGATTTATGTAAATTGGAGGATTGGGCTGAGAAGTGGCAATTGAAGTTTAATGTAGATAAATGTAAGGTCATGCACTTGGGTAGAGGAAATAAAATTTATAATTATGTACTTAATTGTAGAGCACTGGGTAAAACAGACACAGAAAAAGACTTGGGTGTATGGGTGGATGGTAAACTTCACTTTAGTGGACAGTGTCAGGCAGCTGCTGCCAGGGCTAATAAAATAATGGGATGTATTAAAAGAGGTATAAGTGTTCATGAAAAAAATATAGTTCTACCTCTGTACAAGTCACTAGTGCGACCGCACTTAGAATACTGTGTACAATTCTGGTCACCGATATATAAGAAGGATATAGCTGAACTGGAGAGGGTGCAGAGAAGAGCGACCAAGATTATTAGAGGAATGGGTGGGCTGCAATACCAAGACAGGTTATTAAACTTGGGGTTATTTAGTTTGGAAAAACGAAGGCTTAGGGGGGATCTAATCACAATGTATAAATATATGAGGGGACAATACAGAGACCTTTCCAAAGATCTTTTTACACCTAGGCCTGCGACTGGAACACGGGGGCATCCGCTACGTCTTGAGGAAAGAAGGTTTAATCATAATCACAGACGAGGATTCTTTACTGTACGAGCAGTGAGACTATGGAACTCTCTGCCGCATGATGTTGTAATGAGTGATTCACTACTAACATTTAAGCAGAGCCTGGACGCCTTTCTTGAAAAATTTAATATTACCAGTTATGTATATTAGATTTTATGACAGGGTATTGATCCAGGGAACTAGTCTGATTGCCGGATGTGGAGTCAGGAAGGAAATTTTTCCCCATTGGAACTTGTTTGCCACATTGGGTTTTTTTTGCCTTAATCTGGATCAACATGTTAGGCTACGGGTTGAACTAGATGGACTTAGAGTCTCCCTTCAACCTTAAAAACTATGATACTATGATACTATGATATGATACCAATTTTAATATATATTATGCATATATACACATATATCTCCATGACAATCGCTTTTTTTTTTTTTTTTTTTTTTTTTTTCCTTCTCTCCGTATTATTATCAGTACCTATTACTCCTCTACCTATAAAAATATAAATTAATTAAAAGCAAACAGTTCTATATCATTATTGAGTCCATATGGTTTCAAGGTGTTCAATTCAAAAATCCATTGGCTTTCTGCTCGTGACATTTTTTTAATGAAATCGCCACCTCTCCAATCCTTAGTTATTTTTTGTACGCCCCATACTTGGGATCCTTTAAAGGACCCTCCATGTTTTAACACATAATGTCTGGATAGGGGGTGCTTAGTACATTTATTTTTAACACTTCTAATGTGCTCACCCACCCTTTTCCGTAGGGGTCTAATAGTTCTCCCAATGTATTTTTTCTGACAGGGACATTGAATGCAATATACTACTCCCTTTGATTGACATGTAATAAATTCTCTAATCATGACTTCTGACTGCCCCTGTAAGAAGGATTTCCGTGAAATATTTTTTGTATTCTTACATACTATACAGCTTTTGCATGGAAAAAAACCTTTCAGGCCAAATAATCCTCCCTTATTAGGTGCTGTAAGATTACGTATGGTGGGTGCCACTAAATTGCCAATATTGTTTGCCTTCCTATATATGAATATAACGTCGCAAACTTATATTGTACAACTTAAAACTTGTAAGTTAGCCAGGGGTGGTATAGTACATCTTTCATTGTATAAGTCTAAATTATTAACCAAACAAAATATATGCCACCGGCCGGGGCATTACATTAGACTGGTAAAACTAAATCAATGTGAATATTGTATCACCTCGAAGTTAATTGGTTATACAAAAGAATTTTATTCTCATTACTTTCATTTTTTATTTTATGTGGTCCTTGTTTTATGTGGTCCTTGGTTTTAGTAATAATCAGTGTATTGTATATTATCAAATACTCTGTCTTGAAACAAGGATAGCAAAAAATTTTTTATTTGTGGTCTATTAATAAAATTATAAAAACCCATCTAGCGCTGGTTTATTGTGGATTTTTACTTAAAATCCTTTACACAGTTTATTAAAGGCTACTTTACACACTGCGATATCGGTCCCGATATCGCTAGTGTGGATACCCGCCCCCATCTGTTGCGCGACACGGGCAAATCGCTGCCCATGCTGCACAACACCGACCAGACCCGTCACACATACTTACCTGCCCGGCGACGTCGCTGTGACCGGCGAACCGCCTCCTTTCTAAGGGGGCGGTCCGTGCGGCGTCACAGCGACGTCACTGAGCGACCGCCCAATAGCAGCGGAGGGGCGGAGATGAGTGGCCGGAACATCCCGCCCACCTCCTTCCTTCCTCATAGCGGCTGGGAGGCAGGTAAGGAGAGGTTCCTCGTTTCTGCGGTGTCACACGGAGCGATGTGTGCTGCCGCAGGAGCGACGAACTACATCGTTACTGCTGCAGTAACGATAATCGAGAATGGAGACCCATGTCACCGATGAGCGATTTTGCACGTTTTTGCAGCGATGCAAAATCGCTCATCGGTGTCACACGCAGCAACATCGCTAATGCGGCCGGATGTGCGTCACAAATTCCGTGACCCCAACGACTCCGCATTAGCGATGTTGCAGCGTGTAAAGCCCCCTTTAGTGGGAGTGGTGTACAGGGTCTTAGCAATAAAGACTATTCCATATTTCTGCCAGATACCCACAGAGATATTGAAATCTGAAAAAAGAGACTTCTGCTCATTGAAGGTAAGAACTGCTCACATAGCGTTCAACTCCACAGCAAACGAGTGCTCTAGCACTGGCATCTCAGCAGGGATATTCCCCTACTACACATGTGTGTCTGGGTCCCTGTGACAGTTTACAGGACATAACTCAGGGCACCTAGACAGAAGGCAGAGGGACTACTTTCTATTTCTGGTGTAGAGCTTAGTACAATATATATATATATACTATTACATGTGACACATGTACCTTGTATTACCATTATTCGCTGTATATGAACCCCTTTTCTCCGGGCATTATTTGTCTATAGCATTTTTCACGAACCTGAGGCAACTGAGAACCCTTCAGTGAAGGAATTCCACTAACCCTCACAATACCAACCAGGGGCCTCCCTGCAGTAACTCAGGTAGTTGTACCCATTCTCTTTCCGCATTCTATGTGTTCTTCTTCTTTCTTCTTTTTTTTCTTTTTTCTTCTTTTTATTTCTATCATGTAGTTCAGGGGTTTATAGATATATGTCCTGCATCTCATATTTCCTTTAGTGGTGCTTCTTACCCATTCTCATATCATTTACCCTAGTATTTCATGATCCTGAGGCGACTGAGAACCCTTTAATAAAGGAATCCTTTTTCACTTGAATTGTCAAGTGATACTTACCAGTGACTATCACGTAATGTTACAGGTAGTTGCATTTTCTTCCTCTTCTTTCTCTCCTTTCTTCTTTGTCACACGGTCCATTGTGTTATAGCCCACGTGTCATGATAACACTTGTACCATCTTTTCATTTAGATTCCACCTACAATTATTTACCGATTCCAGTTCTGAAATAGGCTTTCATGATCTACTCACTAGAATTCTCAAGTGCATAAGGTACTGAGACATATACATGTTCACACCATTATAAAGAACAAAGTATAAACATTGAGGTTTTTCTCACACCCATGTTCCTGTGTTCTTTGATATGATATGTGTTCATTTCCTTCACTATATAGGATTGCAAGTTTTCCATTTGTACCTTAATGGCAATGACGCTATACAATTGAACACATATCATCCTGTTATCCATATAGGTGTGTATTTACCTGCTTGACTATTTTTGGTTGTTTGATCCAGAATGTTTCTCCAGATAGGTCATGTGGAAATTTTCTTTCCTCAGTACAAATGTTTTCACTATGGCTTTGGAAAAATTTTTTGTATGTGCATCATGGTCATTTGACCCATTGTACTCTCAAGTAGCAATATATTGTACTGTTATGTTGTACTATGTACTAATTACGTGTTTATATGGTTTTGTAACCCTTTATGATCTTAGATAACTTTATCCTTGATAAAGACCTAAAAACAAGGTCGAAACGTTGGATGAATTATCCTTTTGCACAAATAAAGAATTTTCAGCATTCCAAGAGTTCTTTTCTTACGTTATTGATCACTATAGTGTGCCAGAGCTATTTCTATTGAATTGACTCTTATTTTTTCTGAGCACCTGCTATATACACAGTGACCCAGACATATTCAAGTTTCATTCAGAAGGCAGAGGGAAGCCTTAGCAGCTGAGCCTATATCTTGGCTTGTGAGCATTAGAACAGGCCGGCGATTACAGGGTAACATGAAAAATGTCCAGCTTGCATTATGACTAGAACATGACAATATCCTTTTAAGTACTAACCTATGATGCGTTCCTAAGCAGTTGATGTTATATGTTCTACATTTCATTTTCTGCATACTTTACAAGTAGTAGAATTTGCTTTGATATAGGCAACTGGATTTTCACAATGAAAAGGCAAAGGATAACGCCCGAAAAAGACGCCATACATTATGTCAGTGCCATCACTGACAAACCTGGATTGACCATGAAATACATCAATCCCCTTAAAGGTGAGTTAAAACAAGTTTTAACTAAATTGCCTTAATATTGTCATGCATTAGAATGACTGTCTTAGGTAATGATAAATATTTTCTACAGGAAGAGGAGTGTTTGCTGAAACTGAAATCGAAAAAGGGAGTTTTGTTGCAGAATATCGAGGCGAGCTCACGTATGCACTTACGATGGTAGACAACTACTCGAGATTTATGGTTGTGGTACAAGTCAAAGATCTAATGGCCCATACTGCAGCGAAGGTCTTCCAAGCACACTTATGCAGACCTCATGGCTACTCAGAGAGAGTCCTCACAGATCAAGGCACAGCCTTTGAAGCGGAAATCTTCAAGGACTTCTGCAGCTTTTACCGATGCAGGAAGATGCGCACTACACCCTACCATGCTCAAACCAATGGTTATCAACCTGCTCAGGACTTTACCCCATATTCCAGATGTGGCCTTACAAGTCATTTATAGAGGGGTAACAATACGTTGGGATCACCGGATCTAATCTCCCTTTTTATACACCCTAAAATCTTGTTTGCTTTAGAATAAACAATAACATCATAAAGGTATAGCAGTACCGTTTCAAAGTTTCGGTGTCCCAAGCAGCATTCCATCAGCCTCTGGAAGGTTCCTGGCAAATTGCACAGCTCGAAGGGCATGCTTTTGAACTCGCAGAGACCCATCGGGGTGGCAAAGGCGGTCTTCTCCCGGTCTGCCTCAGCAACGGACACTTGCCAATAGCGACTAGTGAGATCAAGGGTAGAAAAATAATTTGCAGTTCTCAATGCAGCTAGCTATTCCTCAATACAGGGGAGTGGTGCTGTCCTTCTTCTTTAACAGGACCAACGGAGCTGCCCAGAGGCTACAACTGTCACGGATAACCCCAGCCTCCTTCATGTTGCTCAACATGTCCTTGGTACACTGGTAATGTGCAGGTAGTTTTGGCTTATATCTCTCTTTGATGGGTGGGTGTGCACTTGTGGGGATGTAGTGTTTGACCCCTTTTATTCTTCAAAAGTCTAGCGGATGTTTGCTGAAGACTTGCTCGTATTCTTGCACTAGCCTGTAGACCCCCTTCTTGTGATGTGAAGGTGTGGAGTCAGTGCCTACGTGTAATTCCTTACACCACTCCTCTGGCTGACTTGGTGAGCTGTCACTGAATGGGTGGGCTGAAGCAATGGTGGATGCTGCTGTTTGGATAGCATGTGTATCTACTGAGAACAGCTTATCAATGGTGGCAAATCGGAGCAGCTTAATCTCTTGCTCTCCGCAGTTCAACACTCTCATGGGCACTCTTCCCTTCCATATTAATGAATAAAACTATGATGTAAATAGCATATAGATACCCCACAAATGCAGATAAAAGTAGGTTATGGGAAAAGGGGGAAGAGAGAAACAGGAAAATAGTGGAATAAAGTATACCTTCCAGGTGGGAGAGGAAATGGCAGCACAGCCAGTGGAGGTGAAGCAAGGGGAGCCTGCAACTAAAGAGTTGAGAGCGTTATCACATGGTGACTGAGCCTGATTGTAACGGGAGCATAGAGGTGCCGATCCTGTCTTACCTGCGTTGGTGTAGAAGTGGGTGTCCTGTGGTGGAGTCAGCTATGTGCAGTGGTGGCCGTGGGTTCTTTTATGTGCGACCGTAGTAATAGCTGCGCCCACTTCCTGTATGGGAGTGGAATGCAGTGAGGGTAATGGAACGCACGCCTGCGCATTTGTGTTTAACGTCGCGCATGTGCAGAACGGAGAAAAGGCTGCGCTCACTTCCTAATGAAAGGGAGTGAGACGCATCTGGGAAGGGAAGGGAAAAGATTAGGGTTTGGGGATGATGAAAGGGCTTTCTACGGGCAAGGATGGCAAAGGGTGGCAGTGACGGAAAGTCAGGCAGCCTGTCCTGTCCTGTCCTGTCCGTCCGTCTTTTTGTATCATGAATTGGAAAGACTGCAAGGGGGAGGGGAGGTGCTTGTGTCCAAAAGGAGGAGTTATTCAGATTCATTGCAGTGGGCGGCGGCTGCAAAAAGCACCATTCTTCTTGTTTTTGCTCTGCAAAACAGCCTTTTCAAGGGTTGGCTTGGGTGACAAAATGTCTTCTGTAGGCGTGGGTTTGTCTCCCTCTCCCTAAGATGTGTCCGGTATAGGCCAGGGTGCCACTCAAGGCCGTAACCAATTCGGGTTATAGCTTCTCGGCCTTTTGGCTAAGATCAAGTGTAGTTTCGGAGGACGCTACCTTGGTCGGTACTGGAAGGTGCCTGGGATTGCACGTCTGCCGGCCTTGAGGAAGTGTGTGCGCCTTCTGGTGACACATAGCCCTCTTGTGCCTGGACGGTTCCCAGGCAACGGGAGGCGATCACCTTTGTTATTTTGAAGTCCTACTGATAAACAGAAAAAAAAAAAAATTAAATCTGTTCTTATCAGTTTAATATCTGATACGTCCCCTCTCTGGGGACCATATATTAAATGGATTTTTAGAACAAGGAGATGGAAAAAATCTTGCTCTGTCCACTCCACGCATTGACCTGGTATTGCAGTACCTCCAGGACCGGTGCACCCCTTCTTAACCCAGTTTCCAAAAGCAGAACTCAATTCACCTGATTCAAATGAGCCCCATTAGTGAATTGAAAGAAAGCAAAAACTTTATATGCACCTCAATTTGGCCAATTCACTTTTCACACTTTCACCCTTTTTTTTATCTTTCACACCTTTTACTTGCTTTATTGATGCAAAAAGCTGTGCCAAATAGCAAACTCATCTCCACTCAACTTGACCAACTCTGCTATGTCCCGTGCAGTATCTTATTCTCAGTCTTATCTAGATCATTTGCAATTGAATAGAATAGATCCCTTTTGGCTGCTTATGACTGTGTAAAATATGTAGTTTTACTGGGCTGGGATGAGAGAATCCATTGAAGCATGGTGTAGGGATTGTGGTTCCTGTGTGCTAAGAAGAGAGGCTGGCACCAGCCAGAAAGCCCCATTGCAGCCAATAATCACTTAATAACTTTTTCAACTTGTCATCATATGGGAGGCCTTCCATTCCTTGTAGTAGTCTAGTTGCCCACCTTTGAACTGACTCTAACTTCTGAATGTCCTTTTTAAAATGTGGAGCCCAAAACTGGTTCCCATATTCCAGATGTAGCCTTACAAGTGATTTATAGAGGTGTAACAATACGTTGGGATCACGGGATCTAATCTCCCTTTTTATACACCCTAAAATCTTGTCCCAAGCAGCATTCCATCAGCCTCTGGAAGGTTCCTGGCGCATTGCACAGCTCGAAGGGCATGCTTTTGAACTCGCAGAGACCCATAGGGGTGGCGAAGGCGGTCTTCTCCCGGTCTGCCTCAGCAACGGACACTTGCCAATAGTGACTAGTGAGATCAAGGGTAGAAAAATAATTTGCAGTTCTCAATGCAGCTAGCGATTCCTCAATACGGGGAGTGGTGCCGTCCTTCTTTTTTAACAGGATCAACAGAGCTGCCCAAAGGCTACAACTGTCACGGATAACCCCAGCCGCCTTCATGTTGCTCAACATGTCCTTGGTACACTGGCAATGTGAAGGTGGTATTGGCTTATAGCTCTCTTTGATGGGTGGGTGTGCACCTGTGGGGATGTGGTGTTGGACCCCTTTTATTCCCCCAAAATCTAGCGGGCTTCCCACCGGTAACCCGCTCCCCAGCTTGGATGGATGCTGAGGGAGCCCCTTTTGCCCGCAGGCTCTGGCCCTGGGAACTGTAGCCTTGGCGGTGACTGTGCTTCCCTCTACGGTGTGAGCTGTTGCCTTCAATCGGGTCTTGACTGCTGGGAAACCCTGGAGGTTCCTGTCGCTAACGGATTTGACCGGTTTTACGGCGACTCCTAGCCTGGTCGGGGTCCGTAGGCCCTGCCGGATGGTGCTGGCTTCTCTTCACTCCCCGATCTGGTACCGGCGGGCCACCGCCCATCCCCGGTCCGTACGGTTCACTCCAATCAGCCTCTCCTGCAGAAGGTCACCACCGTCTGCCAACCTTGCTGAGTGCCCGGGCCACACACCCGGACACGGTCAGTCTCCTCTCCTCTTCACTTCTCTAACTCCAAAACTGATCTCTAATCTGACTCCTTTTCCCGCCTCCAGGACTGTGAACTCCTCGGTGGGTGGGATCAACCGCCTGGCCCACCCCCTGGTGTGGACATCAGCCCCTGGAGGAAGGCAACTAGGATTTGTGTTTAGCTTCGGTGTGCCTAGCCGGAGTGTAGAGTGTGTTGGTGTAGTACCTGTGACGACCTGGCTTGTCCAGGGCGCCACATTCCCCTATAGTAAAATGCAGACCGTCCGCGGGCTGCCCGTCCATCACCGGTTTTATTTTCACAACTGAAAAAGAATAAAACGGTAAAACATGTAAAAGCATCATAAACATTTTACAACGGTACAGCTTCCGCTCTTCTCCCACCCAAACAACCTGGCCCTGATGCTGCCCCTAAGAAGCGGGCAGCACCCCTTGACCCCAGTCCAGCACCAAGTTGCCCGAGCGGGTTCTGTCTCTTTCAGGGGGCCCACGTCCAAGGGGACCCCTGAACCCCCGGAGGATCGCCACCGGTTACGGTAGTGGCGGGCCTAGGCCATCCCTTTCCTCCAGGCCCATCCTCCCAAATCAGCCTCTCCGGAGGCGGTAACGGTGTCAAGCCAACAAACATTTTTATTTACATTGCACTAAGTTTGTGGTTGCCCTGCAAGTTCTCGGGCTTGTCCGTAAGCAGTTCCTTACGCAATGGTTGCACAGTCCCTACGGGGACAACAGTTGCCGGCAACGGCCGGTTTAATCACGGTTCAATCAGGTAAACTTCTTTGGTTGATCATCTTTACTTATCATTTAAAACTTTCAAACTGGTACACTCAACACATAAAGCCCCCCCCCCTGTTAAAGAGTAGTTTCCCTGTACCTAAGTGGGGGTCTACCTAGGTTGGGGCGAGTGGACCTTCGGGGTCCGGTGTCAGTGGTGACAGGCAGTGGGGCAGAGGGAACAGTCAGTTCCTCCTCCCTGCTATCATGTGGGGCAGGCGGAGGCGTAGGGGAGCTGGGTACAGGTACATCCCTGGGCACTGGCTCGCGGTTAACCGTTTCCATCATTTCTTCATCCACGGGTTGTGGGAACAGTATCACTGGAAGGATCACCGCACCGTTCTGTGTAGGCCAGTCTGCTGGAAAATCACCCATCATGGTGTGGATTACCTCTTTTTCCTTCTCCACTGGACTGGGAACTGGAGCCTCATCCGCTACTCTCAATGCTGGTGGGCACTTCTTCAGGTGGTCTCGGGAAACCGTGGCCAAAGTCCCCCCCTGGTCACGGCTGATCTGGTAGGCCTTCTCATTCTCCCATCCTGTGGGCTGGACTACATACGGGGTTTTTTCCCATTGATCATCCAGCTTGTGGGCCCTTCTTTTCCGCTTCAGCACTACATCCCCAGGTTGGAAGGAACCGGCAGGCGCCTTCTTGTTGAAGCACTGCTCCTGTTGTCCCCGACTCCGGCACAAGTTCTTTTCAACATACTCCTGGACCTGTCGGTACTGTGTCCTCCGCCGAGTGTCCCATTCAGCTGTCGACAGGAGTGCTTCTGAAGCTTCCAAGCCCATTTCCAGATCCACTGGTAGCCGGCCGGGACGAGCTCTCATCAGGTATGCTGGAGTGCATTTCGTAGAGCTGGAAGGGATGTTGTTGTACATATCGACCAGGTCAGGTAGCTTCTCCAGCCACAGGTTCCGCTCTTCCAGTGGTAACGTCTTGAGGAGGCCCAGGACCAAGTGGTTCATCTTTTCACAAATGCCATTGGTTTGGGCGTGGTAAGGCGTGGTCCGGATTTTCTTGCAGCCGTACAACTGGCAGAATTCCTGGAATACCTCTGCTTCAAAGGCCGGACCCTGGTCGGTAAGCACCCTCTCCGGGTACCAATGCGGTCAACAGAAATAAGCCTGGAAAGCCTTAGCAGCGGTGCGGCCGGTTAAGTCCTTAACTGGGACAACCACCAGGAACCTCGAGTAGTGGTCTACGATGGTCAGAGCGTAGGTGTACCCACTTCGGCTGGGGGTGAGCTTTACATGGTCAAGGGCAACCAGCTCCAGCGGTTGGTGTGTAATGATCGGGTGTAGGGGTGCCTTCTGGCTGGCCTCGTCCTTCCTTCTCAATGCGCAAGGGCCACATTCTCGGCACCAGGCCTCCACAGATTCCCGCATTCCACTCCAATAGAACCGCTCTCTTAACAACATCTCTAGCTTCTTCCACCCGAAGTGCACTGCACCATCATGGTATGCTTGCAGGACGGTGGGCACGTTAGCCTGGGGAATCACCAGCTGGCGGATCTTCTCGTGAGTCTTTGGATTAATCAGCTCGCGATACAACTTCCCCTGGTGTAGGTATAGCCGGGTCCGTTCTTGCCACAGACGTTGGGCTTCGGCAGGGGCAGCAGGGTCTATCCCAGCAGAACCCTGTTCCACTAGAGTCTTGACCAGGCGGACAGCAGGTGCCTGGTCCTGAGCTTCCTGCCAGTCCTGTCGGGGCAGCGGATCCAGGTTCACCCGTTGTTGGTAGACGTGCACCTTCTCAGTGAATGGCCGGTGAAATGCAGGCAACTCGATCTCTTCGAGGTCATCATCCTCTGGCCCCTCTTCCGACAGGTGGGGCATCCGGGAGAGTGCATTGGCATTGACGTTGGTACGGCCGGCCCGGTACTTGATGGTGAAATCGTAGTTGGCTAACCTGGTCACCCACCGCTGCTCCAACGCGCCCAGCTTGGCCGTATCTAGATGGGTCAGCAGGTTATTGTCTGTGTACGCGGTGAACTTGGCTGCTGCCAGGTAATGGCGGAACCGCTCGGTGATAGCCCACACCAGTGCCAAGAGCTCAAGCTTGAAGGAGATGTAGTTCTCAGGGTTCCTCTCAGTCGGTCGGAGTTTTCGGCTAGCATAAGCTATTACCTTTTCCCTTCTGTCTTGGACCTGGGATAGAACAGCCCCCAAGCCCACATTGCTGGCGTCGGTGTAGAGGATGAATGGGCGGCTGTAGTCAGGGTACGCTAGGATTTCCTCTCCGGTCAGGGCTGTTCTCAGCTGGCGGAAGGATTCCTCATGCTTTTCTTCCCACACCAATGGGGCTACTAGGGATCTACCACCCTTGGTCTGTCCTATGAGGAGGTCTTGCATGGGGGCAGCCATCTTTGTGTACCCCTTAATGAAGCGACGGTAATATCCCACCAGGCCCAGAAACTGCCTCACTTCCCTCACTGTGGTCGGTCTCGGCCAGTCTTGGATGGCGGTGATCTTCTCGGGGTTGGGGGCAACACCTTCCGCACCAACCACATGTCCTAGGTACTGCACTCTGGGTTTCAGCAGATGACACTTTGAGGGCTTCAGCTTCATCCCATACTTGGCAAGGGACGCGAACACCTCGGCTAGGTGCTCCAGGTGGGCTTCATACGTCTGTGAGTACACAATCACATCATCCAAGTACAGCAAAACGGTCCCATAGGCAGTCTTCTCTCGGTCTTCCGGTGCCACGGCCACCTGCCAGTACCCGCTGGTGAGGTCAAGGGTGGAGAAGTAGTTAGCGGTTCTCAGCGAGGCCAGGGACTCTTTGATGCGGGGCAGAGGGTAAGCATCCTTATGCGTTATCTGGTTAATCTTCCGGTAATCCACACACATCCGCATGGTGCCATCCTTCTTCTTAACCAGCACCAACGGAGCGGCCCAGGGACTACAGCTGTCCCTAATAACCCCTGCCTCCTTCATGTTCCTCAACATGTCTTTGGCGCATTGGTAGTGCGCAGGGGGAATAGGCCTGTATCTCTCTTTAATAGGGGAGTGTGTACCGGTAGGGATGTGGTGTTGAACCCCTTTAATCTGCCCAAAATCTAGAGGGTGCTTGCTAAAAACCCGCTCATACTCCTGTACCACCTGGTATACCCCTTCCTTGTGGTGTATGGGGGTATCATCAGTGCCGACATGTAGCTCTCGATACCACTCGCCTAACTCCCCCAGGGATGAGTGGGAACCGGCAGCAGGCGGTGTGACCGGGGGAACGGCTTCATGGATCGTGTGGGGATCTAGAGTGAGCAATTTGGCAAGGGTAGCGTACCGGGTGGTGCATGAATGCACACATATTGGTTTTATAATCTTATTGTATTACTTTATATTCTTATTTCATTTGTGCATATCTCCACCATAATCCTGGCTACGAAATATAGCTTTTTTTGGGGTACACAGGTAGTAAGGTCTTCTTTCTATTTCTTTAGGGGTGATATAGCCTGGTGGAACTCTAGACCTCTAACATTATATATGCACTGTTTTTCTTTATGGTTCTTGGACACCTTATAACATTCTTCCATACATATATATCTTTCTCATAAATTATAAATAATTAGGCATTTTTATATATTTTATTTACATTTTCATAAATAACTTTTTACAAAGCATGGGGGACATTCTCACATACATATAATTTTCATGTACGCATTCTGAAAATTTACGCATAAACCGTACACACTCCTTTTTGTAACAATTTCTATAACTCATTCGCTGAACTCTCATCCCGGATATTCATTCTTACACCGAATTTCCTGTTATAACACAACATTCATGATTTTTATTCAATTTATTTTTATTTTTTAGGTTTATTAGTAGTGATGAGCGAGTACTAAAAAGCTCGGGTGCTCGAAGCTCGGGCCGAGCCTCCCAAGATACTCGTGTACTCGGCCCGAGCACCGAGCCCAATGTTATCCTATGGGAGACCCGAGTATTTTTGTGAAATGACCACCGGCAGCATGTAGAAACCCTAAAAATGGCACAAAAGTCTCCGAAGAGTGCTCAAATGACATGGCAACAGCATGGGGAAGACCCCTTGAAGCATTTATCACTCAAAAGTCACAGCTGTGAATAATTTTGTCCGCGTTTTACGCCATTTTTACGGACTCACCAGAAAACCTTCCAAAATGACACCAAAATGATTTTTCATAGCGGAAATGTTAAGGGCACATACCCAATAGTGAGATAGAGCTAATGTATGTTACTTTTTGAGATCAATACATGAAAGATTTTACGTAAAACATTGTGTGGCACTCCGATGTCCCTGAGAAGAGACGTACATAAAGGCCTCTGAGTCTAATGTGCCCATTTTGAGGAACTGAGTCTTTGTAGTATTTTCCTTTGCCAGGGCAGTCCAAAATTGTGAGGTTCACCAATGCCCCTGCATACAGACGTGCATGATGGCCTGTAAACCTGAAGTGCCCATTGTAAGGAAGTGGGTCTATTGTAGTATAGCCCTTAGGCAGGGCAGCCAAAAATTGGGAGGCTCCACGTTGTCCCTGGATAGAGACGTGCATGAGGGCCTCAAAACATTAAGTGTCCAGTGTCAGGAAGTGGGTGTATTATAGTATAGCCCTTAGGCAGGGCAGCCAAAAATTGGGAGGCTCCACGTTGTCCCTGGATAGAGACGTGCATGAGGGCCTGTAAACCTGAAGTGCCCATTGGAAGGAAGTGGGTCTTTTGTAGTATAGCCCTTTGGCAGGGCAGCCAAAAATTGGGAGGCTCCACGTTGTCCCTGGATAGAGACGTGCATGAGGGCCTGTAAACCTGAAGTGCCCATTGGAAGGAAGTGGGTCTTTTGTAGTATAGCCCTTTGGCAGGGCAGCCAAAAATTGGGAGGCTCCACGTTGTCCCTGGATAGAGACGTGCATGAGGGCCTCAAAACATTAAGTGTCCATTGTCAGGAAGTGGGTGTATTATAGTATAGCCCTTTGGCAGGGCAGCCAAAAATTGGGAGGCTCCACGTTGTCCCTGGATAGAGACGTGCATGAGGGCCTCAAAACATTAAGTGTCCATTGTCAGGAAGTGGGTGTATTATAGTATAGCCCTTAGGCAGGGCAGCCAAAAATTGGGAGGCTCCACGTTGTCCCTGGATAGAGACGTGCATGAGGGCCTCAAAACATTAAGTGTCCATTGTCAGGAAGTGGGTGTATTATAGTATAGCCCTTTGGCAGGGCAGCCAAAAATTGGGAGGCTCCACGTTGTCCCTGCATAGAGACGTGCATGAGGGCCTCAAAACATTGTTCCCATTGCAAAGGAGCGGGTCTCCTGTCGTTGTAATGTCCATTCTGCAAAGAATGGGCGAAAAAATTTACCACTGGGGGTATACCTGAAACAAAGGCCTAACTCTTGTAACGGTCATCATGGTGGCGCATGAGGAGAAGGAGGAGCAGTCCAGCGATTATCCAAAGTCCAGAAGTGTGTACCCATGGGTGACTGGAGGTACATGGCAAATTCCCGTTACAAACTTTAAATTCCGCTCTCATTTGCTGGTGGTGTGGTGAAGTCTGGCCCAATCCAACCCTTGTTCATCTTGATCAGAGTCAGCCTGTCAGCATTTTCAGTTGACAGGCGGGTGCGTTTATCTGTAATGATTCCACCTGCGGCACTAAAAACACGCTCTGACAAAACGCTAGCGGCAGGGCAGGCCAGGACTTCCAAGGCGTAGAGAGCCAATTCATGCCACGTGTCCACCTTGGATACCCAATAATTGTAAGGCACAGAGGAATGTCGGAGTACAGTTGTTCGATCTGCAAGGTACTCCTTGAGCATCTGGGCAAACTTAGGATTTCTTGTGGCACTACCCCGCACCTCAGGGGCTGTGGTACGTGAGGGGCTGAGAAAACTGTCCCACATCTTAAAGACTGTTCCCCTACCTCTGGCGGATTGGACTTGTGCCTCTCTCGGCTGTACGCCTTGGTTGTCCACTGATTCCTGACCTATGCCGCTAGCGTTTTGTGAGGGGAATGCTTTGCCTACTTCCGTGACTATGGCCTTCCGGAACTGCTGCATTTTGGTTGACCTCTCCGCCTCGGGAATAAGAGACATAAAGTTCTCCTTGTAGCGTGGGTCTAACAGTGTTACTAACCAGTAATGATTGTCGGCCAAGATGTTCTTAACGCGAGGGTCACGAGACAGGCAGCTTACCATAAAGTCAGCCATGTGCGCCAGACTCTTAACAGCCAGGACTTCAGTAGCCTGACCAACACGTTGACTGAACATGCTGTCCTCCTCCTCCTCCTCCTCCTCCTCCTCATCTACCCTGTCCTCTGGCCAGCCACGCTGAACCGAGGATATGACTGGTGTGCATGTCATATCCTCAATTTGGCCGGAGATTTGCTCCATGTCTTCATCCTCCTCCTCGTCATAGTCCTCCACTGCACGTTGTGATGAGACGAGGCTGGGCTGTGTGTTATCACCCACACCCACTACTGTTTCTTGCTGCAACTCATCGCGCTCCGCCTGCAATGCATCATGTTTGGTTTTGAGCAGAGACCGTTTTAGAAGGCAGAGTAGCGGTATGGTGACACTAATAATGGCGTCATCACCACTCACCATCTTGGTGGAGTCCTCAAAGTTTTGGAGGATGGTACATAGGTCGGACATCCATCTCCACTCCTCAGGTGTTATGTGTGGAGTTTGACCCATTTCCCGACGGCTTAGGTGATGCTGGTACTCAACAACTGCCCTCTTCTGCTCACATATCCTGACCAACATGTGCAGAGTTGAATTCCAACGCGTGGGGACATCACACACCAGTCTGTGAGCCGGAAGATGCAAACTGCGCTGAAAGCCGGCAAGGCCGGCTGAAGCAGTAGGTGACTTTCGAAAATGTGCAGACAGGCGGCGAACTTTTACCAGCAGATCAGACAGCTCTGGGTATGACTTTAGAAACCGCTGAACCACGAGGTTGAGCACATGGGCCACGCATGGAACATGTGTCAGCTGGCCTCGCCTCAAAGCCGCCACCAGGTTCCGGCCATTGTCACACACGACCTTTCCTGGCTTTAGGTTCAGAGGTGTGAGCCAGTGATCTGCCTGCTGTTTCAGAGCTGTCCACAGCTCTTCTGCATTGTGGGGTTTGTCACCTATGCAGATTAGCTTCAGCACAGCCTGTTGCCGCTTCGCCGAGGCAGTGCTGCAGTGCTTCCAGCTTGGGACTGGTGTGGAGGGTACAGTGGATGAGGATGCGCAGGAGGAGGAGGAGGCTGAAGAGCATGACATTCCGGAGCTGTAGAGTGTGGGTGAAACACTGACTGAGGTAGGGCCTGCAAACCTTGGTGTGGGAAGGACGTGTTCCGTCCCTCGCTCAGACTGGGTCCCAGCTTCCACAATATTAACCCAGTGTGCCGTCAACGAGATGTAGCGGCCTTGCCTACAAGCACTTGTCCACGTGTCTGTGGTTAGGTGGACTTTGGGTGAAACAGCGTTGTTCAGGGCACGTGTGATGTTTTGTGACACGTGGTTATGCAACGCGGGGACGGCACACCGGGAGAAATAGTGGCGGCTGGGGACCGAGTAACGTGGGACAGCTGCCGCCATCAGGTCGCGGAATGCTTCTGTCTCCACCAGCCTAAAAGGCAACATTTCCAGCGCAAGCAGTCGCGAAATGTTAGCATTTAGAACTGTGGCATGTGGGGTGTTGGCAGTGTATTTGCGCCTGCGTTCAAAGGTTTGCTGAATGGATAACTGAACGCTGCGCTGGGACAAGGACGTGCTTGATGATGGTGTTATTTCTGAGTAGGCAACTGCAGGTGCAGGACCGGAGGAGGCTTGTTCGCAGGCAGCATGGACAGGGGATTGGCTCGCATGCACAACCAGCGAAGACGTAGCAGTGACATTAGCAAGCACTGCTCCTCGACTCTGTTGTACTTCCCACAAAGTCGGGTGCTTGGCTGACATGTGCCTGATCATGCTGGTGGTGGTCAGGCTGCTAGTTTTGGTACCCCTGCTGATGCTGGCACGGCAGGTGTTGCAAATGGCCTTTTTAGAATCATCTGGATCCAACTTAAAAAACTGCCAGACTCGGGAAGACCTAACATTTGTACAGGCACCTTGTGTCGTGTTGTTGTTCCGGGGAACGGTTGCCTGACTTCTGCCTGGAGCCACCACCCTGCTTCTTACTGCCTGTTGGGATGCTACGCCTCCCTCCCCCTGTGCACTGCTGTCCTCGCTCTGCATATCCTCCTGCCAGGTTGGGTCAGTTACTGGATCATCCACCACGTCGTCTTCCTCTTCCGCACCCTGCTCCTCCTCCTGACTTCCTGACAATTGTGTCTCATCATCGTCCACCCCTTGTTGAGACACGTTGCCAACTTCGTGAGAACGTGGCTGCTCAAATATTTGGCCATCTGTACATACGATCTCCTCATGACCCACTTCAACATGAGCTGGCGAGAGGCCAGAATGTGCGAATGGAAACGTGAACAGCTCTTCCGAGTGTCCAAGTGTGGGATCATTAATGTCCGAGGACGTGTACTCAGCCTTGTGGTAGGAAGGAGGATCAGGTTCTGAAATGTGCGGTGCAGTATCACGGCTACTGACACTTGACCGTGTGGAAGACAGAGTGTTTGTGGTGGTGCCAATCTGACTGGAAGCATTATCCGCTATCCAACTAACAACCTGTTGACACTGGTCTTGGTTCAAGAGCGGTGTACTGCTGCGGTCCCCAAGAATTTGGGACAGGACGTGCGAGCGACTAGATGTGGCCCTTTGTTGTGGCAAAATTAGAGCTTGCCCACGACCTCGGCCTCTGCCTGCACCACCATCACGTCCACTTCCTTGTTCCTTGCCAACGCCCTTGCGCATTTTGCAATGCTGTGCTGACGTGTATTCACTAGACTTGGGCGTTATATCAAAGTTTGTGCAAATTGTGCACCTGTACGCTGCCACTGACAGGCACACACGTGCGGTTTTTAAATGCAAGCACGGACGCACTAAGAACCTAACAGGTTTTAGGAGCAAAAATTAATGACGAGGACTCTGACACTATCAGCCACTGCTGACTGACGTGTATTATACACTACACTTGTGCGTTATATAATAGTTTGGTAAAAACGCACACAAGTGCACCTGTACGCTGCCACCGACAGGCACACACGTGCGGTTTTTAAATGCAAGCACGGACGCACTAAGAACCTAACACAGGTTTTAGGAGCAAAAATTAATGACGAGAACTCTGACACTATCAGCCACTGCTGACTGACGTGTATTATACACTACACTTGTGCGTTATATAATAGTTTGGTAAAAACGCACACAAGTGCACCTGTACGCTGCCACCGACAGGCACACACGTGCGGTTTTTAAATGCAAGCACGGACGCACTAAGAACCTAACACAGGTTTTAGGAGCAAAAATTAATGACGAGAACTCTGACACTATCAGCCACTGCTGACTGACGTGTATTATACACTACACTTGTGCGTTATATAATAGTTTGGTAAAAACGCACACAAGTGCACCTGTACGCTGCCACCGACAGGCACACACGTGCGGTTTTTAAATGCAAGCACGGACGCACTAAGAACCTAACAGGTTTTAGGAGCGACAATTGCTGAGAAGTCTGACACTATCAGGACTGTTTTAGACTGTGTACACCAGCCCCAGATATGATGAAGGCTGGTATACGGTCACCACTAGGAATGGCTATATACCCTGCCTGCCTGCCTGCCTGCCTGTATACTGCTACAATAGTCCTGACAAGGACTCTTTTGGTCACTAGCCTGTATTCCAACCTGGCTATACCCTGCCTGTATACAGCAACAATAGTCCTGAGAAGGACTCTGCTACTGTACTCCGACCTGGCTATACCCTGCCTGCCTGTATACAACTAGAATAGTCCTGAGAAGGACTTTTGGTCACACTGTTTGCAGCCCTGCTACGGAAATAGCTATAAAGGGCCGCAAACCTTTCCCTGAAGCAGCGACCCTCTCCCTGCACTGACTGTCTGGATAGCTGTGAGCAGAGCACAGCGCGCCCGCCGGTATAAAGGCTCGGTCACGCTGTGCAGGCCGGCCAATCACTGCAATTCCACAACTAACAGGGCTGTGGCATTGCAGTGGTCTGCCAGCCAATCCCTGCATGAGGGCTGGCTCTCAAAAGAGCGCCAACATGCAGGGATGAAGACCACGAGTACAGCACGAGTATCGCGAGATTACTCGGTCCCCGTCGAGTAGACCGAGTACAGTGATACTCGTGCGAGTACCGAGTAGTAACAAGCATGCTCGCTCATCACTATTTATTAGTAAAATGGCTTACACTCCCCTTTTTTCCACTTTTTTCTTCACTACTTTTATAAAGAAATTTTTCCTTTCTTTATTCTTAATGCAATTTTATATAGCAACACCACCATTTTTTGCCACGAACATAATTTTTCTTGTCCGTCATCCCGTTCACCCTTACAGGGTTGTGGACAGATGCACTTGTCACTACACTTCTAAGACTCAATACAGGGTCTGGAGCTCAATGCTCCCTTTTTGGTTTTTTTTTCTTCTTTTTTTTCTTTTTTTCATTTTGTCCTTCTTCTTCTTCTTTTTCTGATTTTTGTCTCAAAAAGCTGATGAAATTTGAAACACTATACCCCAGTGATTTTATAAATGTTTCTCAATATATCACTTGAGAACTTTTATGGCCGGTATTGTAACAGTTGACCATCCCGGCAGTATTTGAAATACAGCAGTCAGTCCTCTGACGTAGCTCCATATGTGTATATATAGAGGTTCTTCCTCCTTTGATTGCATACTGTTCTTTTTTTGCCCTGATGAAGGAGACAGTGATCTCTGAAACACATTGACCGGAAAAAAGAATAAAGAGATGAAATAATTAACATCAGTTTCCTTTGGTGACAGCGCGGCACGCACCCGATTTTCCTCCTATACGTTATTGCTCTTCTACTAGGGGCTGCGGCTGTCGCCATTTGTAACGTGCATTTAGGGGTTGTGACTGGCACAACCTTAATAGGTGAGTGCAACTACTATTAATTATTTGTTACCTTACCAGGTAAGACCCTAATTTGTGCGTCTGCTCCAGAGTTATTTCCCTGATTATTAATATCTGACAGGCAGTGATTGATCCTGCATTCTCACCTTCCTCTCTGTTGCACATTCTTATTGTTCCTATATGCTCTCTATTTCCATCAGACTTTTTTTGTCCTTCGGTGGGGCTCTAACATATGTGCACCATTTATTATTTATTTTTATGGATTCCTTTCTTTTTTCATGCTAGCGTTCATTATGCAGTAGTCATTCATGATATATCTTATATTTGTGAATCCATTAGGGCTCTATATGTCTGGTGCATCACATTGGGTCTTTTCAGTGCACAATAGGCACCTTTTTCTGTTATGCTCTGCTGCCACCTTATGGACATCCTATCAGTGATGCCAGAAAAAAATGGACATGTCTCCGTGCAGCAATCACGGACACGCGGGTACGCCGCACGGAGACACGTGCAGTGAAAAATCACTGATGTGTGAGCAGACCCATTCATTATAATGGATCTGCGTATCTCAGTGATTCTGTTATGTTTAAAAAAAAGCACAAATGTACCAGAATCACTGACGTGTGAAACAGGCCTTATAGTGTTTTGATTTATGTATGTATTATACAACTTCTGTGGATCTTGTATGAGTGACTTTTCTTCATTTTATTGGATTGTTTTAAAATATTGAAATAAAGTCACGCTTCCTATGCATCCTTTTGTATTCTGATTGGCTACTATAATACAGTTTTTAGGCACTGAGATCGATACCAGAGGCATGGTCTTCCGCTTACCAGAGGATAAGCTCAAAAGGCTAAGGGACATAATAGAAGGGTTTAGTGCTGTTAATAAGGTGGCATTAAGATAAATGAAATATATCTTCTCGGTCTTCTCGTTTTCTTGCTGAGTTGTGCCAATGGACAGAGTTTTTTCTAGACATATGCTATTGGAAACTCAGGGAACCAAAGCTCCTGGATAGAGTTGAGTGCGGTTCGTGGTTCGTGGTTCTCCAGTTCTAGGCTCGAGTGATTTTGGGGCATGTTCTAGATCGAACTAGAACTCGAGCTTTTTGCAATAGCTCGATAGTTCTAGAAACGTTCGAGAACGGTTCTAGCAGCCAAAAAACAGCTAAATCATAGCTTGGTTTCTGCTGTAATAGTGTAAGTCACTCTGTGAATCAAACTATTATCACATTTCAGTGTATAGTGTGCGTGAACAGCGCCTTCAGATCACTGCTGTTTCTATAATGGCGATCGCCATTTTTTTTTTTTTTTCTTGTCTTCCTTCCCTAAGTGCGCGCGTCTTGTGGGGCGGGCCAGCATGTCAGCCAATCACAGACACACACACAGCTAAGTTGACTTTGAGCCAGAGAAGCAACGGCATGTGTGATAGGATCTGCATGTCACATGTCCCTGCATTATAAAACCGGACATTTTCTTCACGGACGCCATTATCTGCCTTCTGCGTCTTTGGTGTCAGAAATCACTGTCGCAGCTCCGTCCTCCTGAGTCCTATAGCCGATACAGCTGTATGCGCTGCATACACAGCGTTAGACAGCATAGGGAGAGCACTTTATAGCAGTCCTTTTAAGGGCTCAAACCGGCAGGGTCAGAGAGCCATAGGTGACAGGTCCTGCAAACAGCAACAGCATCTGTGTAGCCAAGGTCAGGGATTTCCTCCCTGCATTTCACCATTAGGAGGGAATAGAAAGGCAGGCTTCCATTCCTCTACCCAGAGCACCACAATCCTGCCACTGTACCCTTCTGTCCTCTGCACACTCCAACTCATTATAACTAAGCCATTATACTAGCAAACACTCAGTGTACCTAGTGGCATCCTATCTGTGGCTATTGGACTTTGCTATAGTCCCACTAGTGCAAAGACATTTGCAGAGCACGTCTGCCTGCATTGCACACTCCAACTTTTTTAAACTAAGCAATTTTACTAGCAAACACTCAGTGTACCTAGTGGCATCCTATACGTGGCTATTGGACTTTGCTATAGTCCCACTAGTGCCAAGACATTTGCAGAGCGCATCTGCCTGCGTTGCACACTCCAACTAATTATAAGTAAGCCATTATACTAGCAAACACTCAGTGTACCTAGTGGCATCCTATCTGTGGCTATTGGACTTTGCTATAGTCCCACTAGTGCAAAGACATTTGCAGAGCACGTCTGCCTGCATTGCACACTCCAACTTTTTTAAACTAAGCAATTTTACTAGCAAACACTCAGTGTACCTAGTGGCATCCTATACGTGGCTATTGGACTTTGCTATAGTCCCACTAGTGCCAAGACATTTGCAGAGCGCATCTGCCTGCGTTGCACACTCCAACTAATTATAAGTAAGCCATTATACTAGCAAACACTCAGTGTACCTAGTGGCATCCTATCTGTGGCTATTGGACTTTGCTATAGTCCCACTAGTGCAAAGACATTTGCAGAGCACGTCTGCCTGCATTGCACACTCCAACTTTTTTAAACTAAGCAATTTTACTAGCAAACACTCAGTGTACCTAGTGGCATCCTATACGTGGCTATTGGACTTTGCTATAGTCCCACTAGTGCCAAGACATTTGCAGAGCGCATCTGCCTGCGTTGCACACTCCAACTAATTATAAGTAAGCCATTATACTAGCAAACACTCAGTGTACCTAGTGGCATCCTATCTGTGGCTATTGGACTTTGCTATAGTCCCACTAGTGCCAAGACATTTGCAGAGCGCATCTGCCTGCGTTGCACACTCCAACTAATTATAAGTAAGCCATTATACTAGCAAACACTCAGTGTACCTAGTGGCATCCTATACGTGGCTATTGGACCTTGCTATAGTCCCACTAGTGCCAAGACATTTGCAGAGCGCATCTGCCTGCGTTGCACACTCCAACTAATTATAAGTAAGCCATTATACTAGCAAACACTCAGTGTACCTAGTGGCATCCTATACGTGGCTATTGGACCTTGCTATAGTCCCACTAGTGCCAAGACATTTGCAGAGCGCATCTGCCTGCGTTGCACACTCCAACTAATTATAAGTAAGCCATTATACTAGCAAACACTCAGTGTACCTAGTGGCATCCTATCTGTGGCTATTGGACTTTGCTATAGTCCCACTAGTGCCAAGACATTTGCAGAGCGCATCTGCCTGCGTTGCACACTCCAACTAATTATAAGTAAGCCATTATACTAGCAAACACTCAGTGTACCTAGTGGCATCCTATACGTGGCTATTGGACCTTGCTATAGTCCCACTAGTGCCAAGACATTTGCAGAGCGCATCTGCCTGCGTTGCACACTCCAACTAATTATAAGTAAGCCATTATACTAGCAAACACTCAGTGTACCTAGTGGCATCCTATACGTGGCTATTGGACCTTGCTATAGTCCCACTAGTGCCAAGACATTTGCAGAGCGCATCTGCCTGCGTTGCACACTCCAACTAATTATAAGTAAGCCATTATACTAGCAAAAACTCAGTGTACCTAGTGGCATCCTATCTGTGGCTATTGGACTTTGCTATAGTCCCACTAGTGCAAAGACATTTGCAGAGCACGTCTGCCTGCATTGCACACTCCAACTAATTTTAACTTAGCCATTATACTAGCAAACACTCAGTGTACCTAGTGGCATCCTATACGTGGCTATTGGACTTTGCTATAGTCCCACTAGTGCCAAGACATTTGCAGAGCGCATCTGCCTGCGTTGCACACTCCAACTAATTATAAGTAAGCCATTATACTAGCAAACACTCAGTGTACCTAGTGGCATCCTATACGTGGCTATTGGACCTTGCTATAGTCCCACTAGTGCCAAGACATTTGCAGAGCGCATCTGCCTGCGTTGCACACTCCAACTAATTATAAGTAAGCCATTATACTAGCAAACACTCAGTGTACCTAGTGGCATCCTATACGTGGCTATTGGACTTTGCTATAGTCCCACTAGTGCCAAGACATTTGCAGAGCGCATCTGCCTGCGTTGCACACTCCAACTAATTATAAGTAAGCCATTATACTAGCAAACACTCAGTGTACCTAGTGGCATCCTATCTGTGGCTATTGGACTTTGCTATAGTCCCACTAGTGCCAAGACATTTGCAGAGCGCATCTGCCTGCGTTGCACACTCCAACTAATTATAAGTAAGCCATTATACTAGCAAACACTCAGTGTACCTAGTGGCATCCTATACGTGGCTATTGGACTTTGCTATAGTCCCACTAGTGCCAAGACATTTGCAGAGCGCATCTGCCTGCGTTGCACACTCCAACTAATTATAAGTAAGCCATTATACTAGCAAACACTCAGTGTACCTAGTGGCATCCTATACGTGGCTATTGGACTTTGCTATAGTCCCACTAGTGCCAAGACATTTGCAGAGCGCATCTGCCTGCGTTGCACACTCCAACTAATTTTAACTTAGCCATTATACTAGCAAACACTCAGTGTACCTAGTGGCATCCTATACGTGGCTATTGGACTTTGCTATAGTCCCACTAGTGCCAAGACATTTTCAGAGCGCATCTGCCTGCGTTGCACACTCCAACTAATTATAAGTAAGCCATTATACTAGCAAACACTCAGTGTACCTAGTGGCATCCTATACGTGGCTATTGGACTTTGCTATAGTCCCACTAGTGCCAAGACATTTGCAGAGCGCATCTGCCTGCGTTGCACACTCCAACTAATTTTAACTTAGCCATTATACTAGCAAACACTCAGTGTACCTAGTGGCATCCTATACGTGGCTATTGGACTTTGCTATAGTCCCACTAGTGCCAAGACATTTGCAGAGCGCATCTGCCTGCGTTGCACACTCCAACTCATTATAACTAAGTTGCATTGTCAGGGATATTTATTCTTTATTATTCTGCTGTTAATAAAGCTAGACCACCACTGCAATCTTCACCACCTCTCAATTTTTACTACCACATTTTCAGTCCACAATCTTGTCGCAATCAACATGAGTGGCAAAATGACAGATGCTGGTGGAAAGGGGAAGAGGCGTGGTGGAAAAGGCAAAAAAGGTTTTGTCTGTGGGGAAAGTGGCAAAGCTCCATTATCATCTGCTGAAGATAGACCATCTACCAGAAAAAGTAAGATGTCTACTACTTACCGTGGACAATCCGATGTGCTCCCTTTTTTACGGACACGAACAACAGGAAGAAAGGTAGATGATGGGCAAAAAAGGAAAATGCTTGAATGGATCTCAAGTGGTCCAACAAGTGCCCTCTCAGCCACTTCAAGTACCGCATCCAAAAAACACCAGTCCTCTGAGTTGTCATCCCAATCACACTTGATTTCTCCCAGCTCTGAAGTCTCCATCAGCCCTGCACAGTATGGTGGAACTGAGATGGCTGAGTCTGCAGAGCTGTTCAGTCACACTATAGCCTGGGAATCAGAGGTCTGCTCCCAAGCTACAGTGAGTACAGAACAGGAAATGGTCTGCAGTGATGCCCAGAACCTTTGTGACTCTGATTCAGGCCGTGAGGACCAAGTTTCTGAGCATAATGTTGACCCTTTGTCACAAACTGTAACACCTGTGGTTATAGACAATGAGGAACATACTGATGAAGATGAGACGCAGATACCCGATTGGGATGACAACTTAAATATTCGGTCAGGGCAAGAAGAGGCTCGGTCTGAGGGGGAGGGGAGTGCAAACACAACAATTGATGATGAAGTTCTAGATTCCACCTACTGTCAACCCCCAGTCAGGCACTCGAGGAGGTCAACAGAGGCGGTGGAGGAGGATGCAACCGACGACGAAGTTACCTTGCGCCTTCCTGGACAGAGTCGGAGCACTGGTAGCACGTCTACAACTGCATCCTCAGCCACCACTCTGCCTATGAGCATTATTCGGGGTGGATCAACAGGTCGCATGGCCTCTAAGCCTTGCCTAGCCTGGTCCTTTTTTGACATAGAAAAAGATCGCCCAAATCATGTGATATGTAAAATTTGTCATGATTCTCTTAGTAGGGGTCAAAACCTCAGCAGTTTGACAACTTCTTCCATGAATCGTCACATGAATAAATATCATAGGTCCCGGTGGGAAGCTCACTGTGCTGCAATGCTGCAAGAGCGAACCATCCACCGCCCGCCCCTTCCAGTGCATCCGCGCGCTCTTCATCTTCTAGGACTGTGGGGACAGCTGTCACACCTGTTTTTCCACGCCAAACTTCCACCACTGTAACCGCAACAGGCAGTTTGCTTGTAAGGTCGTCAGTTGGTTTGGAAGGGGAAACAAGTGAGTGTGTACAGCTCTCTCAGACATCGATAGCACCAACGTTGGATGAAGGCAGCATCATGTCTCCGCCTGCACTTTCCTCACAAACCTGCATTTTTCCAGGGACACCCTACTCAACACCGTCTACACACAGCAGCCAGATCTCTGTCCATCAGATGTGGTCAAATAAAAGGCCACTTCCTCCGACCCATGACAAAGCTAAGAGGTTGACTCTATCCCTCTGTAAGCTGTTGGCTACCGAAATGCTGCCTTTCCGCCTAGTGGACACACAGGATTTTAGAGACCTTATGTCTGTCGCTGTGCCCCAGTACCAGATGCCTAGTCGCCACTACTTCTCTAAGAAAGGTGTGCCCGCGCTACACCAGCATGTCGCACACAACATCACCGCTTCCTTGAGAAACTCTGTGTGTGAACGGGTGCATTTCACCACCGATACTTGGACCAGTAAGCATGGACAGGGACGTTACATGTCGCTAACTGGGCACTGGGTAACTATGGTGATAGATGGTGAAGGGTCTGCTGCACAAGTCTTGCCGTCCCCACGACTTGTGTGTCAATCCTCTGTCTGTCCAAGTTCCGCCACAGCTTCTGCATCCTCCACCTCATCTGGGTCCTCCACCTCCGCCCCAAGCCTGCCTGGTCAGGCCACCAGCATTCTCACTGCGCAGAAGGAATCACGCACGCCTCATTACTATGCTGGCAGCAGAGCGCAACGGCATCAGGCGGTCTTTAGCTTGACATGTCTTGGGAATAAGAGTCACACAGCTGAGGAGTTGTGGTCAGCTCTGCGGTCCGAGTTTAATAAATGGTTGTCTCCACTCAACCTGCAGCCTGGTAAGGCCGTGTGCGACAATGCTGCAAACCTGGGTGCGGCACTTCGCCTGGGCATTGTGACACACGTACCTTGTATGGCTCACGTGTTGAACCTTGTCGTCCAGCAATTTTTAACACACTATCCCGGCCTAGATGGCCTTCTGAACAGGGCACGAAAACTGTCAGCTCACTTCCGCCGTTCAAGCGCCGCAGCAGAGCGACTTGCATCGCTCCAGAAGTCTTTCGGCCTGCCGGTTCATCGCCTGAAATGCGATGTGGCGACACGCTGGAATTCAACTCTCCACATGTTACAGCGACTGTGGCAGCACCGCAGAGCCCTGGTGCAATACGTCATGACGTATAGCCTGGGCCAACGAGATGCAGAGGTGGGGCAGATCACCCTGATGGAGTGGTCTCAGATCAAGGACCTATGCACCCTTCTGCACAGTTTCGACATGGCGACGAATATGTTTAGCTCTGACAATGCCATTATCAGCATGACGATTCCAGTCATTTACATGCTGGAGCACACGCTAAACACTATTCGGAGTCAGGGGGTGGGACAACATGAAGGGGAGGAACTACAGGAGGATTCATATGCGCAAGGGACAACAACATCACCAAGGTCCAGACGTTCATCATCACCAACGCAGCAGGCATGGGACCATGGGGAACAGGGATCGACAAGGGCGCATAGTAGCAGGCGAAATGTTGAGCAAGGTGCAGGAGAACATGAAGAAATGGAGGACGAACTGTCCATGGACATGGAAGACTCAGCGGATGAGGGAGACCTTGGTCAAATTTCAGTTGAAAGAGGTTGGGGGGAGATGTCAGAGGAAGAAAGAACGGGTAGCACCTCTATGCCACAAACACAGCGTGGACTTGGTCCGCATGGCTGCGCAAGACACATGAGTGCCTTTTTGTTGCACTACCTCCAACATGACAGTCGTATTGTCAAAATTAGAAGTGATGATGACTACTGGATTGCCACACTATTAGATCCCCGGTACAAGTCCAAATTTTGTGACATAATTCCAGCCATAGAAAGGGACGCACGTATGCAGGAGTATCAGCAGAAGCTGTTACTCGATCTTAGCTCGGCTTTTCCACCAAACAACCGTGCAGGTGCAGGGAGGGAATCTCCCAGTTGTAACTTGACAAACATGGGACGGTCTCGTCATCTTCAACAGTCTACCCGTACCAGTAGGACCGTATCTGGTGCCGGTAACAGCAATTTTATGGAATCTTTTCATAATTTTTTTAGACCCTCTTTTGCAAGGCCACCAGAGACAACAAGTCTGACACATACTCAACGGCTGGAGAGGATGATACAGGAGTATCTCCAAATGAACATCGATGCCATGACTGTGCAACTGGAGCCTTGCTCCTTTTGGGCTTCAAACCTAGAAAAATGGCCAGAGCTCTCCAGTTACGCCTTGGAGATTTTGTCGTGTCCAGCTGCCAGCGTTGTCTCTGAACGTGTATTCAGTGCTGCTGGGTGTGTGCTGACAGATAAGCGCACGCGTCTGTCCAGTGACAATGTGGACAGACTGATGTTCATCAAAATGAACAAGTCATGGATCCAGAAGGAATTTACTACCCCTGTGTCATCCTGGGGAGAGTAAATGCTTGTTGATTTGGAATGTGCTTGATGCAAATCAAAACATCCTGTTTGCAACTAGGGCCCAAGTGCTGCCACTGATGGGGTGGGTGTCTGTGTGGCCCAATTTTTGGAAAAAAGGGAGACTCCGCTTGGAGTAACCCTTGCTTGCTGTGTTTTTAAAAGAAGCCAAGATGAACAGAGCTGGGATCAGGAAAGACTTTGCTACCTACCCCGGTGTCATCCTGGGGACGGTTAAGAATAGCGTATTTTTGAATGTGCTTGATGCAAATGTAGCTGTGAAGTGTACAACTGGGGCACAACTGCTGCCACTGAAGGGGTGGGTGTGTGTGGGGCCCAATTTTTGGAAAAAAGGGAGACTCCGCTTGGAGTAACCCTTGCTTGCTGTGTTTTTAAAAGAAGCCAAGATGAACAGAGCTGGGATCAGGAAAGACTTTGCTACCTACCCCGGTGTCATCCTGGGGACGGTTAATTATGGCGTATTTTTGAATGTGCTTGATGCAAATCAAAACATCCTGTTTGCAACAAGGGCCCAAGTGCTGCCACTGATGGGGTGGGTGTCTGTGTGGCCCAATTTTTGGAAAAAAGGGAGACTCCGCTTGGAGTAACCCTTGCTCGCTGTGTTTTTAAAAGAAGCCAAGATGAACAGAGCTGGGATCAGGAAAGACTTTGCTACCTACCCCGGTGTCATCCTGGGGACGGTTAATTATGGCGTATTTTTGAATGTGCTTGATGCAAATCAAAACATCCTGTTTGCAACTAGGGCCCAAGTGCTGCCACTGATGGGGTGGGTGTCTGTGTGGCCCAATTTTTGGAAAAAAGGGAGACTCCGCTTGGAGTAACCCTTGCTTGCTGTGTTTTTAAAAGAAGCCAAGATGAACAGAGCTGGGATCAGGAAAGACTTTGCTACCTACCCCGGTGTCATCCTGGGGACGGTTAAGAATAGCGTATTTTTGAATGTGCTTGATGCAAATGTAGCTGTGAAGTGTACAACTGGGGCACAACTGCTGCCACTGAAGGGGTGGGTGTGTGTGGGGCCCAATTTTTGGAAAAAAGGGAGACTCCGCTTGGAGTAACCCTTGCTTGCTGTGTTTTTAAAAGAAGCCAAGATGAACAGAGCTGGGATCAGGAAAGACTTTGCTACCTACCCCGGTGTCATCCTGGGGACGGTTAATTATGGCGTATTTTTGAATGTGCTTGATGCAAATCAAAACATCCTGTTTGCAACTAGGGCCCAAGTGCTGCCACTGATGGGGTGGGTGTCTGTGTGGCCCAATTTTTGGAAAAAAGGGAGACTCCGCTTGGAGTAACCCTTGCTTGCTGTGTTTTTAAAAGAAGCCAAGATGAACAGAGCTGGGATCAGGAAAGACTTTGCTACCTACCCCGGTGTCATCCTGGGGACGGTTAAGAATAGCGTATTTTTGAATGTGCTTGATGCAAATGTAGCTGTGAAGTGTACAACTGGGGCACAACTGCTGCCACTGAAGGGGTGGGTGTGTGTGGGGCCCAATTTTTGGAAAAAAGGGAGACTCCGCTTGGAGTAACCCTTGCTTGCTGTGTTTTTAAAAGAAGCCAAGATGAACAGAGCTGGGATCAGGAAAGACTTTGCTACCTACCCCGGTGTCATCCTGGGGACGGTTAATTATGGCGTATTTTTGAATGTGCTTGATGCAAATCAAAACATCCTGTTTGCAACTAGGGCCCAAGTGCTGCCACTGATGGGGTGGGTGTCTGTGTGGCCCAATTTTTGGAAAAAAGGGAGACTCCGCTTGGAGTAACCCTTGCTTGCTGTGTTTTTAAAAGAAGCCAAGATGAACAGAGCTGGGATCAGGAAAGACTTTGCTACCTACCCCGGTGTCATCCTGGGGACGGTTAATTATGGCGTATTTTTGAATGTGCTTGATGCAAATCAAAACATCCTGTTTGCAACTAGGGCCCAAGTGCTGCCACTGATGGGGTGGGTGTCTGTGTGGCCCAATTTTTGGAAAAAAGGGAGACTCCGCTTGGAGTAACCCTTGCTTGCTGTGTTTTTAAAAGAAGCCAAGATGAACAGAGCTGGGATCAGGAAAGACTTTGCTACCTACCCCGGTGTCATCCTGGGGACGGTTAATTATGGCGTATTTTTGAATGTGCTTGATGCAAATCAAAACATCCTGTTTGCAACTAGGGCCCAAGTGCTGCCACTGATGGGGTGGGTGTCTGTGTGGCCCAATTTTTGGAAAAAAGGGAGACTCCGCTTGGAGTAACCCTTGCTTGCTGTGTTTTTAAAAGAAGCCAAGATGAACAGAGCTGGGATCAGGAAAGACTTTGCTACCTACCCCGGTGTCATCCTGGGGACGGTTAATTATGGCGAATTTTGGAATGTGCTTGATGCAAATCAAAACATCCTGTTTGCAACTAGGGCCCAAGTGCTGCCACTGATGGGGTGGGTGTCTGTGTGGCCCAATTTTTGGAAAAAAGGGAGACTCCGCTTGGAGTAACCCTTGCTTGCTGTGTTTTTAAAAGAAGCCAAGATGAACAAGTCATGGGTCAGCAAAGACTTTATCTACCTACCCCGGTGTCATCCTGGGGACGGATAAGAATGGCGTATTTTTGAATGTGCTTGATGCAAATCAAAACATCCTGTTTGCAACTAGGGCCCAAGTGCTGCCACTGATGGGGTGGGTGTCTGTGTGGCCCAATTTTTGGAAAAAAGGGAGACTCCGCTTGGAGTAACCCTTGCTTGCTGTGTTTTTAAAAGAAGCCAAGATGAACAGAGCTGGGATCAGGAAAGACTTTGCTACCTACCCCGGTGTCATCCTGGGGACGGTTAATTATGGCGTATTTTTGAATGTGCTTGATGCAAATCAAAACATCCTGTTTGCAACTAGGGCCCAAGTGCTGCCACTGATGGGGTGGGTGTCTGTGTGGCCCAATTTTTGGAAAAAAGGGAGACTCCGCTTGGAGTAACCCTTGCTTGCTGTGTTTTTAAAAGAAGCCAAGATGAACAAGTCATGGGTCAGCAAAGACTTTATCTACCTACCCCGGTGTCATCCTGGGGACGGATAAGAATGGCGTATTTTTGAATGTGCTTGATGCAAATCAAAACATCCTGTTTGCAACTAGGGCCCAAGTCCTGCCACTGATGGGGTGGGTGTCTGTGTGGCCCAATTTTTGGAAAAAAGGGAGACTCCGCTTGGAGTAACCCTTGCTTGCTGTGTTTTTAAAAGAAGCCAAGATGAACAGAGCTGGGATCAGGAAAGACTTTGCTACCTACCCCGGTGTCATCCTGGGGACGGTTAATTATGGCGTATTTTTGAATTTGCTTGATGCAAATCAAAACATCCTGTTTGCAACTAGGGCCCAAGTGCTGCCACTGATGGGGTGGGTGTCTGTGTGGCCCAATTTTTGGAAAAAAGGGAGACTCCGCTTGGAGTAACCCTTGCTTGCTGTGTTTTTAAAAGAAGCCAAGATGAACAGAGCTGGGATCAGGAAAGACTTTGCTACCTACCCCGGTGTCATCCTGGGGACGGTTAATTATGGCGTATTTTTGAATGTGCTTGATGCAAATCAAAACATCCTGTTTGCAACTAGGGCCCAAGTGCTGCCACTGATGGGGTGGGTGTCTGTGTGGCCCAATTTTTGGAAAAAAGGGAGACTCCGCTTGGAGTAACCCTTGCTTGCTGTGTTTTTAAAAGAAGCCAAGATGAACAAGTCATGGGTCAGCAAAGACTTTATCTACCTACCCCGGTGTCATCCTGGGGACGGATAAGAATGGCGTATTTTTGAATGTGCTTGATGCAAATCAAAACATCCTGTTTGCAACTAGGGCCCAAGTCCTGCCACTGATGGGGTGGGTGTCTGTGTGGCCCAATTTTTGGAAAAAAGGGAGACTCCGCTTGGAGTAACCCTTGCTTGCTGTGTTTTTAAAAGAAGCCAAGATGAACAGAGCTGGGATCAGGAAAGACTTTGCTACCTACCCCGGTGTCATCCTGGGGACGGTTAATTATGGCGTATTTTTGAATTTGCTTGATGCAAATCAAAACATCCTGTTTGCAACTAGGGCCCAAGTGCTGCCACTGATGGGGTGGGTGTCTGTGTGGCCCAATTTTTGGAAAAAAGGGAGACTCCGCTTGGAGTAACCCTTGCTTGCTGTGTTTTTAAAAGAAGCCAAGATGAACAGAGCTGGGATCAGGAAAGACTTTGCTACCTACCCCGGTGTCATCCTGGGGACGGTTAAGAATAGCGTATTTTTGAATGTGCTTGATGCAAATGTAGCTGTGAAGTGTACAACTGGGGCACAACTGCTGCCACTGAAGGGGTGGGTGTGTGTGGGGCCCAATTTTTGGAAAAAAGGGAGACTCCGCTTGGAGTCACCTTGCGGTGTTTTACATGATTTTAGAATGGCGTGCCATGCCTATATCTGTGTGTCCTCCTCTTTTTCCTTGTCCAGCTGTTTTGTTTTCGCATGAGTATATGTCCTTGTCACTTTCCCATGTGTTTGTGTTGTGTTGTGAGTTGTTTGTCACCTTTTGGACACCTTTGAGGGTGTTTTCTAGGTGTTTTACTGTGTTTGTGATTGCCTGCCATTGTTTCCTATTGGCTCGAGTTCGGTTCGTCGAACGTTCGACGAGCCGAACTCGAACGGGAGCTCCGTTCGGCGAACCGACCTCGAGCCGAACCGGGACCGGTTCGCTCATCTCTACTCCTGGACATAGCATTCGAATTACCAGGTCCCTGAAGGCTGAAATGCGTAGTGGCCGGAAATCATGAACAATTACAATGGGCGTATGTGCTGTAGATCCTGCGTCAGTTGTAGCTTGGAACTTTGTCTTTTCACGGATTTGCCCGTCTCTCATGGTGTTGGGCTATTTTCGGATCAAAATGGTGTGTCCCTCCTTGGCCCGTATCATGGGTTATTTCAGGGGCAAATTTAACTCTCTTAGCACTTTTCTCCTTAATTGTGGCCGTTGAATTGTGGGGTCAAGGTCTATCCAACCAGCATATTTGTTGTTTTTCAGACAATTTAGGGCTCGTGCATAGTAATAATAACACAGGTTTCCAAGGGTAAAAATTTTTGAAAGATGTGATTTTTTTCATACTTTCGATCATTGGACTCAGTAAAAATATTGAAAAATTATCATCACGTACAGTTTTTTCACAAACACTGATTCTATAGGTGTTAGGGCCAGGTGGACGGGCAGACCCAGGAGGTGGATCCACTGGGCCGAACACCTTAATGAAGGCAAGGGGTCCGGTAGCCGGAGCACTACGGGTAGCAGGACAGTCCGTGCAAAAGAGTGGAATGGAGAAGTCCCTGGGACCACGGAGTCACTGATGGTAGTCCGGGTGACGGAGCTCAGGTTCGGAGGCCGAGATGTCAGGCAGAGTCCGGAACCGATGGAGCGAGAGGACGGGTCACCACAGGGATCAGAGATGGTACGGACTGACGGGATGGCAGATAGTCAGCGTTCGGGGTTCGGGAATCGGCAGGACCGGATGGCGAGGCAGGAGCGGCTCTAGAAGAGAGATAGGTAAGTATATCACAGAGACACAAGGAGACCTGACTCCTAGCTTAGGAAACACGAAGAACAGGCCCCGCCCACTTGGACATTAAACCCCTTTATACCCTGTACCTGTGTGTTCAATTTCCTGTCAGTGGACGCTGGCCCTTTAAGAGAGAGTCAATGCCCGCGCGCGCGCCCTAATGCGCATGCGCGAGGCCCGGGTGCCAGAAGCCAGGGCAGGGAGCGGTGTATAGGAAGCAGGGGAGCCGGCCTGGAGCAGGGCTGCCGACGGGCGCCGGGAGCGGGGACCGGGCCGCCTGGGGACCGCAGGTGGTGGAGGCTGGAGACCGTGGAGCGGGGGATGTCTGCCAGAGGAGCCGGGGAGCGAAGCAGGGAAGCCGGGGAGCGTGGCAGGTGAGCCGGGGGGCAGAGCAGGGGACCCGGAGAGCGTGACAATAGGTTTCCAAAAGGTTAGAATTCTGAAAAGATTCCCTCCATACTTTTCTGAAGATGGTGCTCTAGTGTATTCAAGCGATGTTCCTGTGCTGATGGAAAATGTAACATTAAGTACAATGTGAGCGAGTGGAGACACGTCATTGTTTCATCCAAAAAGTCTGAAAGCTGTGCTACTGCTCAATGGCAGTAAGTATTCTTCAGTGTGTGTAGGGCATGTGTCGCGGGCAGAGGGGCCACGCACGCTACGCTCGGGTTCGGGGACTTCTGCTGCTGCTGCTGCTCGGTGGCTCGAGCGGAGGGCCAGATCCGGGGACTCGAGCAGCGCTCCTCGCCCACGAGTGAAAAGGGGGTGGTTTGTTTGGGGAGATAGTTAGTGACGTCACCCACAGGTCGTGGTGATAATGGGCACCACCACTGCTGGTGACGGGGATCCCGGGAGCGATGGCAGGGAGCAGCTAGGATGTTGGTTCCCCCTCCGTGGGTAGGGGTTGGTGATCCCGGGGCCCGGTGGCGGTACGGGGAGGCTGGATGGCTGGGGTGTACGTACCGAGGGAGCCCGTTTGCCCGCAGGCGCTGGCCCTTGGATCTCTAGCCTATGGCGGTGGCTTTTTATCCTCACGGTGTGGACGGTTGCCTTCTGTCGGGTCTTGGGTGTTAGGGAACCCCTGGGATTCCGGTCACTCTCGGATTTGACCAATGTCGGCGGCTCCTAGCCTGGTCAGGGTCCAATGGCCCTGCCTTTGTGCTTGGTACAGATCCGCTCACCGGTTCAGTTCCCCTCGGGTCACCGCCCGTCCCCGGTCCTACGGTTCAGCTGACTTGTACCACCTCCTGCAGACGGCCACCACCGTCTGCCGACCTTGCTGACAGTGCCTGGGCTCCTACCCAGACACTAACAGTTTCTGTCCTCTCACTTTCCACTACAAAACTAAACTAACTGCTTTTTCCCGCCTCCGGGCCTGTGAACTCCTCGGTGGGTGGGGCCAACCGCCTGGCTCCGCCCCACCTGGTGTGGACATCAGAGCCTGGAGGAGGCAACAAGGATTTTGTGTGACTGATGTAGACTATCCAGGGGAGGGGGTGTGTGTGATTTTGTGTTTGTGACTACCTGGCTAGTCCAGGGCGTCACACATGCTATGCACTTGGAAGAAAGCTGTGAGAATTTAGACTTTATTCTCAAGAAACTTAACTACAAGGAGCATGGATGGTCAATATGTGGTGGTCTAAAAATGTTCTCATTGCTTCTTGGGCAGCAAGGAGGATATATTAAATACCCATGCTGTTCTGCCTCATGGCAGCCTGCTAATAGTCATTCATTGAAATTTCTGTTACAATCCCTAGAGGTCATTGTTATTCTTTTGAATTGCTGAGTTTCCCTTTAAGCTAAATGTATTCTGGGTAAGGAATGCCTCCCTGAGCTGAGAAGAAGCCTGCAGCCATTTTTTCTTTGGATTTGTCAGGAAAGGACATGCCGACTTACCTCTCTGTACATTCACCCCTGCCTAGTGTAATCCGGTGAGCAAAGCAAATTACATGTGTTAGTGATAGAATCCTAGATGGAAGAGTGTAGTAAATGCATTGTACATTGTACTTCTACACCTTTAGTGTCATCCCTGTCTTGTTTGTCTAGATAAGATTTCTATGTATTGCAGATGCAGTGACCTTTCACCTACATTCTCGTAAGAACTGCATCTCATGTACTGTTATGCTATGTTAACTCTGTATTAACACTGTACTGACTGTAATCATTTTCTTGTTATAGTTTTTACCCGTATAAAACAGTATCTTGGATATACCGTATTCTGTCTTCAACTGCATCTTGGATATTCCTATATTCACTGTATATTCCATGTATACTGCAATCAAGTTCACGTTACCAGCTAATAAATCAAGGCTATTGAACTCCACAGTCTGTTTATTTGAAATGTGAACTAGGGTTTAGCTGTATGCTAGAGATTCACAGCATTACGTAAAAGAAGGCAGAACACATGCTTTTTGTGTGAATTGGAAAGCCAGGTTAGGACTCTTCACTGGAGCAAAAAAAATTGGCCAACAAGAACATCTTTGTAACCGGGACTCAAGAACATTGTTGCATAAAGCTTAGTTGATCCCACCTAAAGTTCTCTTGCCACCACTCCACTGTAAGCTTGGACTGATGAAGCTGTTTGTGAAAGCGCTACTGAAAGAAGGAGAGATGTTTAAGTACCTGTGTACCAAGTTTCAGGGACTGTCAGAATCAAGTCTGAAGGAAGGTGTGATGCCCTGGCAAAACCAGGTAGTTACAGATAGGCCCCCGCACAACACCTTTCCTCACTTAGGAAACACACAGCCGACCTGAAACCCTAGTCACCTAGGACACTGAAGCCAGGACCGAAACCAGCGGCCTAGCTAATTAAATGATTGAGGGCAGGATTATAGGTCCTATCCCACCTAAAGTCCCTCAAAGAAGACAACAGCCCACTGATAGGGATAAGGCCACCGCCAGGGCCCTTAGATCCCACGGGCCAGCGCCTGCGGGCACGGCTCCTTAGGCCATATCCAGCCGGGAGCGGACTCCTGAGTTCCAGACCAGGCAGTCCACCATACACAAAAACAAGTGCAGAGTAAAGGACAGCGAGCACCAGCCTGGGTGGGGGACCTGAATGCAACTGGCCGGGGCGGCAGGCCACCAGCACCTTTGGTTTACCGAAAGACTCGTGTGATTCATTTACTGTGAGTAACCAAACATCCCCCTGCTTGCTCAGGCGCGCCGGCCCTTGCCATCACCATACCCTGCACAAAGACACTGGGCCCCGGGGCAATCATCCCTACACACGGAGGGGTTAACATCCAGCTGCCACTACATCTCTCCCGGGTATCCCATAACGGCAGCGGTGGTGTCCCACCTCACCACACACCGTTGGTGGCGTCACAAACTTAATACGGCCTAGCCCATACATCTACATTCCTCCTTTTATTCGACATGTCCGCGAGACCCCCGGGTCGAGCCACTCTCTTAGAAGGTCTGGATCCGACCAACGGCGGCTGCTGGCACAGGGGCAGCACAAAAGCATTTTTGTGGGTTCGGATATTCAGAAACCCATGAATGAAGGATGACGTGTTTTAAACAATAATGAAAACTGTTGAAAAAAGGGCTTGGGACTCTTTGAAAGAAGCAATAAATACGTTTCTAGGTAACAACAAAGAATCAAAATTTAAGTCCATCGTGGAGAACATGCTGAAACGTTTCAAAGCCTTGGGTTGTCTAATGAATTTGAAGTTACATTTTTTACATTCCTATTTGGACTACTTGTCTGAAAACCTTGGTGCTGGTGGGAAGAACAAGAAGGTTTTCATCGGAATATCAAGGAGATGGAACGACGATACCAAAGTAAATGAAACGTGAACATGATTGCCGGATGCTTCACAGAGAAGATCCACAGGCCTTCTATAAGAGAAAAGGGGGATCTAGAGAAAAGGAAAAAGTGCAAGAATAAATTTCTAATAAAGTTGCAGAATGACTGTACAATAAATAAATGTATTTTATATATAAAATTGTGAATATTTTTGGTTACAATAAGTATTTTTCTTGTTCATGTCACTTGTATGTAACTTCACACATGGATTGTACAAAATCAATATTTGATGGTTAAAAAAAAATATTTTTTTTTTTTTTTAAATCAGGACATTAGAAAACATAATAATCAGTCACTGGATTTGAAGTTTCATAAACCAAAATTTGACATAGCTGTGTAATTTGTCGGGCACCCACCGACAATAGAATAGCGCCAGATTTAGGAAGCTGGCTGAGGTCTGCAAAGTCTGTAGCCAGGTGACAAAATTGGCCAACCTGGGTTTCTTCCTTAAGTAGTCTCTGGTATGATGATATGGTATAATCCTGGCAGCCGGAGTCGAAATCCCTAGATTGCGGTTATGATCTCCAATCGGAATTGAAGCCCCTAGATTGAAGCCATGTAGCCAAGTGATCCTCTAGTTGAAGCCAAAGTCCCTAGACCGAGTCCACAAGGCATCCTGGTTCTGATCCCCTAGCCAGCTCTTAAGAGCTTAGACTAGATCATGCAACATCCATCAACAACCTGGTGACTCCAAGAAGTCCCCTTTTATAGCCATAACCTTCCCTTAGGATATACTGTGCCCTTATCAGATTGGTTGTACAAGGTTGCTTCTCTTATTGGATGAATTTCAAGCTGCATGGATAATGTTCATTTAAATGATGTGGATAGAAAGACTGAAGATATCTACATGTAGTCTGAAATCCATCATGAATCAATACTATTTTACACAGTCATAAGCAGCCCATGGGCATTCACCTGCATTCAAACCAATAACAGCTCATAGACCAGACAATCCATCTACCACTGGACCAAAGACAGGAAGTTAAATCCACTGCCTGCGGTAACCAACTTAATCCTATAGGCTACTCACACAACAAACCCAACAGAAAGGAAAAAAACATGGCTTCGATTATCCATCCAATGAAAACGCATAACCATTGTGAGCCATTGGACAATGCAATTGGACACTTGGTGACATGGTGCACGGCCCAATGAATCAAGTCTTTACTTCATATTCACGGTTTAAGCCCTTGGGTTCTAATGTGCCCAGAGTACATATCCAGAAAGATTCTCTTTCTTTGAGCTAAACACAAGTCAACAATACATTGTAAGCAGATTCTATTACCAGTCCCACACCATTTTGTGACGCATAATCACACAGTGATCCAATTAAGATTCCAAGTCATCGAACATGTCCAAGCCATACGCAGAGGAGGCAATAGAATTAGGAAGCTCAAAGAAAGGGAATCTTTCTGGATATATACTCTGGGCACATTGGAACCCAAAGGCTTAAACCATGAATATGAAGTACAGACTTGATTCATTGGGCCATGCATGGACATAATGGACATAATTCTAATAGGCAGGACAGGTAATAAGGAGCACAAGTTATATGCTAAAATGTGTTGTGTGACAAGACAGACACAGGAAAGGACATGATAACAGGTGTAGGGACCAACAAGGTGAGACAAGGGGTATCAGGATAGGGTCAAGTAGGTATGAATGTAGTAATGGGGCAGGCATAGAGAATTGTATGTGAATGTGAATTACAATAAATCACTAAGGAAAGGAATATGTGAGTGTGTGCCTAATGTAAACTAATATTGTACTGGCAAAATTATAGATGGAAAGGGAAAAGGGGAGGGGGGAGAGAGGAGGCTGTAATTGACTACAAGGGTATGAGTTATGAGTGATCATAGGGATAGTGTTACATAAGTGGAAATACCTATGGAGGACCGGATGTGTAAGCGCATACCTTATACAAACCTATAGAGTGCTGATGGGTGAGAGTGTGATGTTAGATATAAGACATCCTATAGTGAATAGTGAGCCGTAATCAAGTGCAACAGGGATATTTCACGTGACTATGGGAACCTGGAAGGTAAAGAAAGGGGAGAAAAAACTGTTAGACAAGGTAATCAGACATAATGTAACCAGTTGATCAGACATGATCACCTGGTTTGAGACCCCCTGCCTTACACTATATAGATATCATGTTCATTCCCCATCTATCTTGCTCAGGAGAGCATCTCCCTCCCCCGGCACCAAGAGCAGCTCATACTGAATTGTTACATTGACTAGTAACACTGCACACAGAAATGCACCTTAATATTCCACTGTTAACCCTTTCCTCCCAGCAGTAACACACAACTCCTCACCTTGATATCATGGTGATTTATGGTCAGAATGACTTCAATGCGATCAGTGATTTCTATTCTAGCTCTGCTCACATAGATTTTATATCCACACTCAACTATAGGCCGTTCTTCATATTTTGGGGGCTTTTAGTCAGATATACTAGTTTGTGCCTGTATAGTATTGGTGTAGATGGGAGTGTAGGGCATGGGTTACATGGCACTGTGGTGGAATACTGATGGGAGGTATTGGTGCTGTGTTTGATGCTTCTACTGGGTATTTTCCTACAAATACTGGAACAGCTCACTGCTTAGAATGATCCTTCCCAGCTCTATAATATATTATATATACCCCACAATGCAGGCTCACACACACATTTGTCTCAAGTGTGTTGTAGGGACACAGATACAGTCTTGGTCATGTGACTAAAGGCTACTTTACACACTGCGATATCGGTCCCGATATCGCTAGTGTGGGTACCCGCCCCCATCTGTTGCGCGACACGGGCAAATCGCTGCCCATGCCGCACAACACCGACCAGACCCGTCACACATACTTACCTGCCCGGCGACGTCGCTGTGTCCGGCGAACCGCCTCCTTTCTAAGGGGGCGGTCCGTGCGGCGTCACAGCGACGTCACTGAGCGACCGCCCAATAGCAGCGGAGGGGCGGAGATGAGTGGCCGGAACATCCCGCCCACCTCCTTCCTTCCTCATAGCGGCTGGGAGGCAGGTAAGGAGAGGTTCCTCGTTTCTGCGGTGTCACACGGAGCGATGTGTGCTACCGCAGGAGCGACGAACTACATCATTACTGCTGCAGTAACGATAATCGAGAATGGAGACCCATGTCACCGATGAGCGATTTTGCACGTTTTTGCAACGATGCAAAATCGCTCATCGGTATCACACGCAGCAACATCGCTAATGCGGCCGGATGTGCGTCACAAATTCCGTGACCCCAACGACTCCGCATTAGCGATGTCGCAGCGTGTAAAGCCCCCTTTAGTGGGAGTGGTGTACAGGGTCTTAGCAGTAAAGAGTATTCCATATTTCTGCCAGATACCCACAGAGATATTGAAATTTGAAAAAAGAGACTTCTGCTCATTGAAGGTAAGAACTGCTCACATAGCGTTCAACTCCACAGCAAACGAGTGCTCTAGCACTGGCATCTCAGCAGGGATATTCCCCTACTACACATGTGTGTCTAGGTCACTGTGACAGTTTACAGGACATAACTCAGGGCACCTAGACAGAAGGCAGAGGGACTACTTTCTATTTCTGGTGTAGAGCTTAGTACAATATATATATATTTATACTATTACATGGGACACATGTACCTTGTATTACCATTATTCGCTGTATATGAACCCCTTTTCTCCGGGCATTATTTGTCTATAGCATTTTTCACGAACCTGAGGCAACTGAGAACCCTTCAGTGAAGGAATTCCACTAACCCTCACAATACCTACCAGGGGCCTCCCTGCAGTAACTCAGGTAGTTGTACCCATTCTCTTTCCGCATTCTATGTGTTCTTCTTCTTTCTTCTTTTTTTTCTTTTTTCTTCTTTTTATTTCTATCATGTAGTTCAGGGGTTTATAGATATATGTCCTGCATCTCATATTTCCTTTAGTGGTGCTTCTTACCCATTCTCATATCATTTACCCTAGTATTTCATGATCCTGAGGCGACTGAGAACCCTTTAATAAAGGAATCCTTTTTCACCTGAATTGTCAAGTGATACTTACCAGTGACTATCACGTAATGTTACAGGTAGTTCCATTTTCTTCCTCTTCTTTCTCTCCTTTCTTCTTTGTCACACGGTCCATTGTGTTATAGCCCACGTGTCATGATAACACTTGTACCATCTTTTCATTTAGATTCCACCTACAATTATTTACCGATTCCAGTTCTGGAATAGGCTTTCATCATCTACTCACTAGAATTCTCAAGTTCATAAGGTACTGAGACATATACATGTTCACACCATTATAAAGAACAAAGTATAAACATTGAGGTTTTTCTCACACCCATGTTCCTGTGTTCTTTGATATGATATGTGTTCATTTCCTTCACTATATAGGATTGCAAGTTTTCCATTTGTACCTTAATGGCAATGACGCTATACAATTGAACACATATCATCCTGTTATCCATATAGGTGTGTATTTACCTGCTTGACTATTTTTGGTTGTTTGATCCAGAATGTTTCTCCAGATAGGTCATGTGGAAATTTTCTTTCCTCAGTACAAATGTTTTCACTATGGCTTTGGAAAATTTTTTTGTATGTGCATCATGGTCATTTGACCCATTGTACTCTCAAGTAGCAATATATTGTACTGTTATGTTGTACTATGTACTAATTACGTGTTTATATGGTTTTGTAACCCTTTATGATCTTAGATAACTTTATCCTTGATAAAGACCTAAAAACAAGCTCGAAACGTTGGATGAATTATCCTTTTGCACAAATAAAGAATTTTCAGCATTCTAAGAGTTCTTTTCTTACGTTATTGATCACTATAGTGTGCCAGAGCTATTTCTATTGAATTAACTCTTATTTTTTCTGAGCACCTGCTATATACACAGTGAGCCAGACATATTCAATTTTCATTCAGAAGGCAGAGGGAAGCCTTAGCAGCTGAGCCTATATCTTGGCTTGTGAGCATTAGAACAGGCCGGCGATTACAGGGTAACATGAAAAATGTCCAGCTTGCATTATGACTAGAACATGACAATATCCTTTTAAGTACTAACCTATGATGCGTTCCTAAGCAGTTGATGTTATATGTTCTACATTTCATTTTCTGCATACTTTACAAGTAGTAGAATTTGCTTTGATATAGGCAACTGGATTTTCACAATGAAAAGGCAAAGGATAACGCCCGAAAAAGACGCCATACATTATGTCAGTGCCATCACTGACAAACCTGGATTGACCATGAAATACATCAATCCCCTTAAAGGTGAGTTAAAACAAGTTTTAACTAAATTGCCTTAATATTGTCATGCATTAGAATGACTGTCTTAGGTAATGATAAATATTTTCTACAGGAAGAGGAGTGTTTGCTGAAACTGAAATCGAAAAAGGGAGTTTTGTTGCAGAATATCGAGGTGAGCTCACGTATGCACTTACGATGGTAGACAACTACTCGAGATTTATGGTTGTGGTACAAGTCAAAGATCTAATGGCCCATACTGCAGCGAAGGTCTTCCAAGCACACTTATGCAGACCTCATGGCTACTCAGAGAGAGTCCTCACAGATCAAGGCACTGCCTTTGAAGCGGAAATCTTCAAGGACTTCTGCAGCTTTTACCGATGCAGGAAGATGCGTACTACACCCTACCATGCTCAAACCAATGGTTATCAACCTGCTCAGGACTTTACCCCATATTCCAGATGTGGCCTTACAAGTGATTTATAGAGGGGTAACAATACGTTGGGATCATCGGATCTAATCTCCCTTTTTATACACCCTAAAATCTTGTTTGCGTTAGAATAAACAATAACATCATAAAGGTATAGCAGTACCGTTTCAAAGTTTCGGTGTCCCAAGCAGCATTCCATCAGCCTCTGGAAGGTTCCTGGCAAATTGCACAGCTCGAAGGGCATGCTTTTGAACTCGCAGAGACCCATCGGGGTGGCAAAGGCGGTCTTCTTCCGGTCTGCCTCAGCAACGGACACTTGCCAATAGTGACTAGTGAGATCAAGGGTAGAAAAATAATTTGCAGTTGTCAATGCAGCTAGCTATTCCTCAATACAGGGGAGTGGTGCTGTCCTTCTTCTTTAACAGGACCAACGGAGCTGCCCAGAGGCTACAACTGTCACGGATAACCCCAGCCTCCTTCATGTTGCTCAACATGTCCTTGGTACACTGGTAATGTGCAGGTAGATTTGGCTTATATCTCTCTTTGATGGGTGGGTGTGCACTTGTGGGGATGTAGTGTTTGACCCCTTTTATTTTTCAAAAGTCTAGCGGATGTTTGCTGAAGACTTGCTCGTATTCTTGCACTAGCCTGTAGACCCCCTTCTTGTGATGTGAAGGTGTGGAGTCAGTGCCTACGTGTAATTCCTTACACCACTCCTCTGGCTGACTTGGTGAGCTGTCACTGAATGGGTGGGCTGAAGCAATGGTGGATGCTGCTGTTTGGATAGCATGTGTATCTACTGAGAACAGCTTATCAATGGTGGCAAATCGGAGCAGCTTAATCTTTTGCTCTCCGCAGTTCAACACTCTCATGGGCACTCTTCCCTTCCATATTAATGAATAAAACTATGATGTAAATAGCATATAGATACCCCACAAATGCAGATAAAAGTAGGTTATGGGAAAAGGGGGAAGAGAGAAACAGGAAAATAGTGGAATAAAGTATAACTTCCAGGTGGGAGAGGAAATGGCAGCACAGCCAGTGGAGGTGAAGCAAGGGGAGCCTGCAACTAAAGAGTTGAGAGCGTTATCACATGGTGACTGAGCCTGATTGTAACGGGAGCATAGAGGTGCCGATCCTGTCTTACCTGCGTTGGTGTAGAAGTGGGTGTCCTGTGGTGGAGTCAGCTATGTGCAGTGGTGGCCGTGGGTTCTTTTATGTGCGACCGTAGTAATAGCTGTGCCCACTTCCTGTATGGGAATGGAATGCAGTGAGGCTAATGGAACGCACGCCTGCGCATTTGTGTTTAACGTCGCGCATGTGCAGAACGGAGAAAAGGCTGCGCTCACTTCCTAATGAAAGGGAGTGAGACGCAGCTGGGAAGGGAAGGGAAAAGATTAGGGTTTGGGGATGATGAAAGGGCTTTCTACGGGCAAGGATGGCAAAGGGTGGCAGTGACGGAAAGTCAGGCAGATGGTCCTGTCCTGTCCTGTCCGTCCGTCTTTTTGTATCATGAATTGGAAAGACTGCAAGGGGGAGGGGAGGTGCTTGTGCCCAAAAGGAGGAGTTATTCAGATTCATTGCAGTGGGCGGCGGCTGCAAAAAGTACCATTCTCCTTGTTTTTGCTCTGCAAAACAGCCTTTTCAAGGGTTTGGCTTGGGTGACAAAATGTCTTCTGTAGGCGTGGGTTTGTCTCCCTCTCCCTAAGATGTGTCCGGTATAGGCCAGGGTGCCACTCAAGGCCGTAACCAATTCGGGTTATAGCTTCTCGGCCTTTTGGCTAAGATCAAGTGTAGTTTCGGAGGACGCTACCTTGGTCGGTACTGGAAGGTGCCTGGGATTGCACGTCTGCCGGCCTTGAGGGAGTGTGTGCGCCTTCTGGTGACACATAGCCCTCTTGTGCCTGGACGGTTCCCAGGCAACGGGAGGCGATCACCTTTGTTATTTTGAAGTCCTACTGATAAACAGAAAAAAAAAAATTAAATCTGTTCTTATCAGTTTAATATCTGATACGTCCCCTCTCTAGGGACCATATATTAAATGGATTTTTAGAACAAGGAGATGGAAAAAATCTTGCTCTGTCCACTCCACGCATTGACCTGGTATTGCAGTACCTCCAGGACCGGTGCACCCCTTCTTAACCGAGTTTCCAAAAGCAGAACTCAATTCACCTGATTCAAATGAGCCTCATTAGTGAATTGAAAGAAAGCAAAAACTTTATATGCACCTCAATTTGGCCAATTCACTTTTCACACTTTCACCCTTTTTTTTTATCTTTCACACCTTTTACTTGCTTTATTGATGCAAAAGCTGTGCCAAATAGCAAACTCATCTCCACTCAACTTGACCAACTCTGCTATGTCCCGTGCAGTATCTTATTCTCAGTCTTATCTAGATCATTTGCAATTGAATAGAATAGATCCCTTTTGGACACATTGGATTCAGCTGCTGCAGTGACTGCAGGTGTTAGAAGATGCAGACTTGGCATCAGGTGCTGTCTATCAGATTCCACTCCAATTAAAGCTTCCATTGTTTTTCGGTGTTTTCTTTGAGCAATGATGATGTCTTTAGTGATCTGTTGGCTCCCTCTCCTGGAGGAAGAGTTTGCTTGCTCTTGGACTTTCAAAAAGAGAGGTCATGATAGACATTTAGCTTCTGAGCCCAATTGGGGACAGTCATGGGTGATGAATGTTTTGCAACCTGCTGCGAAGCCTGATACCGCAATATAAGGAACGTCAAATACTAAGAATGGGCGGCCTATGAAAGAATTAGTACTTTCATTAAGCATACTTAAACGGCTAATTGGGAATAGACAAACTGTAAAAAGCCCTCTGAGAAAGCCCCTCTCTATCCTTTGTCAGTAAGCTTTTCTGTAGTCTGCCTGTTGATGTATTTTCCGTTTGAACAGTGCACAACATGAAGTGACGGAACACTGGCTTGTCACAATGTCCCCCGCTGACATCACAATAGCGCTGCTGCCTAGAAAGCCAGCTGCGCAGCAGAAGTTGCTCTTTGGGTGGGATGGTGGGCTAATGTATCTATTCCTGCTTGGTGAGAGTTTGACATGATCTAGAGCAACGAGTTCCAGCGGCTAGCGGTTGATTATTGGCTGTAATGGGGCTTTCTGGCTGGTGCTAGCCTTTCTTCTTAGCACACAGGAACCATAATCCCTACACCATGCTTCGATGGATTCTCTCATCCCAGCCCAGTAAAACTACATATTTCACACAGTTATAGGCAGCCCATGGGCATTCACCTGGATTAAAACCCATAACAGCTCATAGACCAAACAATCAATCTACCACTGGACCAAAGACAGGAAGCTAAATCCACTGCCTGCGGTAACTAACTTAATCCTATAGGCTACTCACACAACAAACCCAAGAGAAAGGAAAAAAACATGGCTTCGATTATCCATCCAATGAAAACGCATAACCATTGTGAGCCATTGGACAATGCAATTGCACACATGGTGACATGGTGCACGGCCCAATGAATCAAGTCTGTACTTCATATTCACGGTTTAAGCCCTTGGGTTTTAATGTGTCCAGAGTACATATCCAGAAAGATTCCCTTTTTTTGTGCTAAGCACAAGTCAACAATACATTGTAAGCAGATTCTATTACCAGTCCCACACCATTTTGTGACGCATAATCACACAGTGGCCCAATTAAGATTCCAAGTCATCGAACATGTCCCAGCCATACGCAGAGGAGGCAATAGAATTAGGAAGCTCAAAGAAAGGGAATCTTTCTGGATATATACTCTGGGCACGTTGGAACCCAAGGGCTTAAACCATGAATATGAAGAACCGACTTGATTCATTGGGCCGTGCACATTTTTTCTAACGCCCGGTTCTTTTTCGTGTTCACACTATATATGGTTCCACTATGTATGGAGTTCCATTCTTCCTTGTTTTTTATTTGTCATGTTTGTCATGTCTGATCAACTGGTTACATTATGTCTGATTACCTTGTCTAACAGTTTTTTCTCCCCTTTCTTTACCTTCCATGTTCCCATAGTCACGTGAAATATCCCTGTTGCACTTGATTACGGCTCACTATTCACTATAGGATGTCTTATATCTAACATCACACTCTCACCCATCAGCACTCTATAGGTTTGTATAAGGTATGCGCTTACACATCCGGTCCTCCATAGGTATTTCCACTTATGTAACACTATCCCTATGATCACTCATAACTCATACCCTTGTAGTCAATTACAGCCTCCTCTCTCCCCCCCTCCCCTTCTCCCTTTCCATCTATAATTTTGCCATATATACTAGCAAACACTCAGTGTACCTAGTGGCATCCTATTCGTGGCTATTGGACCTTGCTATAGTCCCACTAGTGCCAAGACATTTGCAGAGCGCATCTGCCTGCGTTGCACACTCCAACTAATTATAAGTAAGCCATTATACTAGCAAACACTCAGTGTACCTAGTGGCATCCTATACGTGGCTATTGGACCTTGCTATAGTCCCACTAGTGCCAAGACATTTGCAGAGCGCATCTGCCTGCGTTGCACACTCCAACTAATTATAAGTAAGCCATTATACTAGCAAACACTCAGTGTACCTAGTGGCATCCTATCTGTGGCTATTGGACTTTGCTATAGTCCCACTAGTGCCAAGACATTTGCAGAGCGCATCTGCCTGCGTTGCACACTCCAACTAATTATAAGTAAGCCATTATACTAGCAAACACTCAGTGTACCTAGTGGCATCCTATACGTGGCTATTGGACCTTGCTATAGTCCCACTAGTGCCAAGACATTTGCAGAGCGCATCTGCCTGCGTTGCACACTCCAACTAATTATAAGTAAGCCATTATACTAGCAAACACTCAGTGTACCTAGTGGCATCCTATACGTGGCTATTGGACCTTGCTATAGTCCCACTAGTGCCAAGACATTTGCAGAGCGCATCTGCCTGCGTTGCACACTCCAACTAATTATAAGTAAGCCATTATACTAGCAAAAACTCAGTGTACCTAGTGGCATCCTATCTGTGGCTATTGGACTTTGCTATAGTCCCACTAGTGCAAAGACATTTGCAGAGCACGTCTGCCTGCATTGCACACTCCAACTTTTTTAAACTAAGCAATTTTACTAGCAAACACTCAGTGTACCTAGTGGCATCCTATACGTGGCTATTGGACTTTGCTATAGTCCCACTAGTGCCAAGACATTTGCAGAGCGCATCTGCCTGCGTTGCACACTCCAACTAATTTTAACTTAGCCATTATACTAGCAAACACTCAGTGTACCTAGTGGCATCCTATACGTGGCTATTGGACTTTGCTATAGTCCCACTAGTGCCAAGACATTTGCAGAGCGCATCTGCCTGCGTTGCACACTCCAACTAATTATAAGTAAGCCATTATACTAGCAAACACTCAGTGTACCTAGTGGCATCCTATACGTGGCTATTGGACCTTGCTATAGTCCCACTAGTGACAAGACATTTGCAGAGCGCATCTGCCTGCGTTGCACACTCCAACTAATTATAAGTAAGCCATTATACTAGCAAACACTCAGTGTACCTAGTGGCATCCTATACGTGGCTATTGGACTTTGCTATAGTCCCACTAGTGCCAAGACATTTGCAGAGCGCATCTGCCTGCGTTGCACACTCCAACTAATTATAAGTAAGCCATTATACTAGCAAACACTCAGTGTACCTAGTGGCATCCTATACGTGGCTATTGGACCTTGCTATAGTCCCATTAGTGCCAAGACATTTGCAGAGCGCATCTGCCTGCGTTGCACACTCCAACTAATTATAAGTAAGCCATTATACTAGCAAACACTCAGTGTACCTAGTGGCATCCTATCTGTGGCTATTGGACTTTGCTATAGTCCCACTAGTGCCAAGACATTTGCAGAGCGCATCTGCCTGCGTTGCACACTCCAACTAATTTTAACTTAGCCATTATACTAGCAAACACTCAGTGTACCTAGTGGCATCCTATACGTGGCTATTGGACTTTGCTATAGTCCCACTAGTGCCAAGACATTTTCAGAGCGCATCTGCCTGCGTTGCACACTCCAACTAATTATAAATAAGCCATTATACTAGCAAACACTCAGTGTACCTAGTGGCATCCTATACGTGGCTATTGGACTTTGCTATAGTCCCACTAGTGCCAAGACATTTGCAGAGCGCATCTGCCTGCGTTGCACACTCCAACTAATTTTAACTTAGCCATTATACTAGCAAACACTCAGTGTACCTAGTGGCATCCTATACGTGGCTATTGGACTTTGCTATAGTCCCACTAGTGCCAAGACATTTGCAGAGCGCATCTGCCTGCGTTGCACACTCCAACTCATTATAACTAAGTTGCATTGTCAGGGATATTTATTCTTTATTATTCTGCTGTTAATAAAGCTAGACCACCACTGCAATCTTCACCACCTCTCAATTTTTACTACCACATTTTCAGTCCACAATCTTGTCGCAATCAACATGAGTGGCAAAATGACAGATGCTGGTGGAAAGGGGAAGAGGCGTGGTGGAAAAGGCAAAAAAGGTTTTGTCTGTGGGGAAAGTGGCAAAGCTCCATTATCATCTGCTGAAGATGGACCATCTACCAGAAAAAGTAAGATGTCTACTACTTACCGTGGACAATCCGATGTGCTCCCTTTTTTACGGACACGAACAACAGGAAGAAAGGTAGATGATGGGCAAAAAAGGAAAATGCTTGAATGGATCTCAAGTGGTCCAACAAGTGCCCTCTCAGCCACTTCAAGTACCGCATCCAAAAAACACCAGTCCTCTGAGTTGTCATCCCAATCACACTTGATTTCTCCCAGCTCTGAAGTCTCCATCAGCCCTGCACAGTATGGTGGAACTGAGATGGCTGAGTCTGCAGAGCTGTTCAGTCACACTATAGCCTGGGAATCAGAGGTCTGCTCCCAAGCTACAGTGAGTACAGAACAGGAAATGGTCTGCAGTGATGCCCAGAACCTTTGTGACTCTGATTCAGGCCGTGAGGACCAAGTTTCTGAGCATAATGTTGACCCTTTGTCACAAACTGTAACACCTGTGGTTATAGACAATGAGGAACATACTGATGAAGATGAGACGCAGATACCCGATTGGGATGACAACTTAAATATTCGGTCAGGGCAAGAAGAGGCTCGGTCTGAGGGGGAGGGGAGTGCAAACACAACAATTGATGATGAAGTTCTAGATTCCACCTACTGTCAACCCCCAGTCAGGCACTCGAGGAGGTCAACAGAGGCGGTGGAGGAGGATGCAACCGACGACGAAGTTACCTTGCGCCTTCCTGGACAGAGTCGGAGCACTGGTAGCACGTCTACAACTGCATCCTCAGCCACCACTCTGCCTATGAGCATTATTCGGGGTGGATCAACAGGTCGCATGGCCTCTAAGCCTTGCCTAGCCTGGTCCTTTTTTGACATAGAAAAAGATCGCCCAAATCATGTGATATGTAAAATTTGTCATGATTCTCTTAGTAGAGGTCAAAACCTCAGCAGTTTGACAACTTCTTCCATGAATCGTCACATGAATAAATATCATAGGTCCCGGTGGGAAGCTCACTGTGCTGCAATGCTGCAAGAGCGAACCATCCACCGCCCGCCCCTTCCAGTGCATCCGCGCGCTCTTCATCTTCTAGGACTGTGGGGACAGCTGTCACACCTGTTTTTCCACGCCAAACTTCCACCACTGTAACCGCAACAGGCAGTTTGCTTGTAAGGTCGTCAGTTGGTTTGGAAGGGGAAACAAGTGAGTGTGTACAGCTCTCTCAGACATCGATAGCACCAACGTTGGATGAAGGCAACATCATGTCTCCGCCTGCACTTTCCTCACAAACCTGCATTTTTCCAGGGACACCCTACTCAACACCGTCTACACACAGCAGCCAGATCTCTGTCCATCAGATGTGGTCAAATAAAAGGCCACTTCCTCCGACCCATGACAAAGCTAAGAGGTTGACTCTATCCCTCTGTAAGCTGTTGGCTACCGAAATGCTGCCTTTCCGCCTAGTGGACACACAGGATTTTAGAGACCTTATGTCTGTCGCTGTGCCCCAGTACCAGATGCCTAGTCGCCACTACTTCTCTAAGAAAGGTGTGCCCGCGCTACACCAGCATGTCGCACACAACATCACCGCTTCCTTGAGAAACTCTGTGTGTGAACGGGTGCATTTCACCACCGATACTTGGACCAGTAAGCATGGACAGGGACGTTACATGTCGCTAACTGGGCACTGGGTAACTATGGTGATAGATGGTGAAGGGTCTGCTGCACAAGTCTTGCCGTCCCCACGACTTGTGTGTCAATCCTCTGTCTGTCCAAGTTCCGCCACAGCTTCTGCATCCTCCACCTCATCTGGGTCCTCCACCTCCGCCCCAAGCCTGCCTGGTCAGGCCACCAGCATTCTCACTGCGCAGAAGGAATCACGCACGCCTCATTACTATGCTGGCAGCAGAGCGCAACGGCATCAGGCGGTCTTTAGCTTGACATGTCTTGGGAATAAGAGTCACACAGCTGAGGAGTTGTGGTCAGCTCTGCGGTCCGAGTTTAATAAATGGTTGTCTCCACTCAACCTGCAGCCTGGTAAGGCCGTGTGCGACAATGCTGCAAACCTGGGTGCGGCACTTCGCCTGGGCATTGTGACACACGTACCTTGTATGGCTCACGTGTTGAACCTTGTCGTCCAGCAATTTTTAACACACTATCCCGGCCTAGATGGCCTTCTGAACAGGGCACGAAAACTGTCAGCTCACTTCCGCCGTTCAAGCGCCGCAGCAGAGCGACTTGCATCGCTCCAGAAGTCTTTCGGCCTGCCGGTTCATCGCCTGAAATGCGATGTGGCGACACGCTGGAATTCAACTCTCCACATGTTACAGCGACTGTGGCAGCACCGCAGAGCCCTGGTGCAATACGTCATGACGTATAGCCTGGGCCAACGAGATGCAGAGGTGGGGCAGATCACCCTGATGGAGTGGTCTCAGATCAAGGACCTATGCACCCTTCTGCACAGTTTCGACATGGCGACGAATATGTTTAGCTCTGACAATGCCATTATCAGCATGACGATTCCAGTCATTTACATGCTGGAGCACACGCTAAACACTATTCGGAGTCAGGGGGTGGGACAACATGAAGGGGAGGAACTACAGGAGGATTCATATGCGCAAGGGACAACAACATCACCAAGGTCCAGACGTTCATCATCACCAACGCAGCAGGCATGGGACCATGGGGAACAGGGATCGACAAGGGCGCATAGTAGCAGGCGAAATGTTGAGCAAGGTGCAGGAGAACATGAAGAAATGGAGGACGAACTGTCCATGGACATGGAAGACTCAGCGGATGAGGGAGACCTTGGTCAAATTTCAGTTGAAAGAGGTTGGGGGGAGATGTCAGAGGAAGAAAGAACGGGTAGCACCTCTATGCCACAAACACAGCGTGGACTTGGTCCGCATGGCTGCGCAAGACACATGAGTGCCTTTTTGTTGCACTACCTCCAACATGACAGTCGTATTGTCAAAATTAGAAGTGATGATGACTACTGGATTGCCACACTATTAGATCCCCGGTACAAGTCCAAATTTTGTGACATAATTCCAGCCATAGAAAGGGACGCACGTATGCAGGAGTATCAGCAGAAGCTGTTACTCGATCTTAGCTCGGCTTTTCCACCAAACAACCGTGCAGGTGCAGGGAGGGAATCTCCCAGTTGTAACTTGACAAACATGGGACGGTCTCGTCATCTTCAACAGTCTACCCGTACCAGTAGGACCGTATCTGGTGCCGGTAACAGCAATTTTATGGAATCTTTTCATAATTTTTTTAGACCCTCTTTTGCAAGGCCACCAGAGACAACAAGTCTGACACATACTCAACGGCTGGAGAGGATGATACAGGAGTATCTCCAAATGAACATCGATGCCATGACTGTGCAACTGGAGCCTTGCTCCTTTTGGGCTTCAAACCTAGAAAAATGGCCAGAGCTCTCCAGTTACGCCTTGGAGATTTTGTCGTGTCCAGCTGCCAGCGTAGTCTCTGAACGTGTATTCAGTGCTGCTGGGTGTGTGCTGACAGATAAGCGCACGCGTCTGTCCAGTGACAATGTGGACAGACTGACGTTCATCAAAATGAACAAGTCATGGATCCAGAAGGAATTTACTACCCCTGTGTCATCCTGGGGAGAGTAAATGCTTGTTGATTTGGAATGTGCTTGATGCAAATCAAAACATCCTGTTTGCAACTAGGGCCCAAGTGCTGCCACTGATGGGGTGGGTGTCTGTGTGGCCCAATTTTTGGAAAAAAGGGAGACTCCGCTTGGAGTAACCCTTGCTTGCTGTGTTTTTAAAAGAAGCCAAGATGAACAGAGCTGGGATCAGGAAAGACTTTGCTACCTACCCCGGTGTCATCCTGGGGACGGTTAAGAATAGCGTATTTTTGAATGTGCTTGATGCAAATGTAGCTGTGAAGTGTACAACTGGGGCACAACTGCTGCCACTGAAGGGGTGGGTGTGTGTGGGGCCCAATTTTTGGAAAAAAGGGAGACTCCGCTTGGAGTAACCCTTGCTTGCTGTGTTTTTAAAAGAAGCCAAGATGAACAGAGCTGGGATCAGGAAAGACTTTGCTACCTACCCCGGTGTCATCCTGGGGACGGTTAATTATGGCGTATTTTTGAATGTGCTTGATGCAAATCAAAACATCCTGTTTGCAACTAGGGCCCAAGTGCTGCCACTGATGGGGTGGGTGTCTGTGTGGCCCAATTTTTGGAAAAAAGGGAGACTCCGCTTGGAGTAACCCTTGCTCGCTGTGTTTTTAAAAGAAGCCAAGATGAACAGAGCTGGGATCAGGAAAGACTTTGCTACCTACCCCGGTGTCATCCTGGGGACGGTTAATTATGGCGTATTTTTGAATGTGCTTGATGCAAATCAAAACATCCTGTTTGCAACTAGGGCCCAAGTGCTGCCACTGATGGGGTGGGTGTCTGTGTGGCCCAATTTTTGGAAAAAAGGGAGACTCCGCTTGGAGTAACCCTTGCTTGCTGTGTTTTTAAAAGAAGCCAAGATGAACAGAGCTGGGATCAGGAAAGACTTTGCTACCTACCCCGGTGTCATCCTGGGGACGGTTAAGAATAGCGTATTTTTGAATGTGCTTGATGCAAATGTAGCTGTGAAGTTTACAACTGGGGCACAACTGCTGCCACTGAAGGGGTGGGTGTGTGTGGGGCCCAATTTTTGGAAAAAAGGGAGACTCCGCTTGGAGTAACCCTTGCTTGCTGTGTTTTTAAAAGAAGCCAAGATGAACAGAGCTGGGATCAGGAAAGACTTTGCTACCTACCCCGGTGTCATCCTGGGGACGGTTAATTATGGCGTATTTTTGAATGTGCTTGATGCAAATCAAAACATCCTGTTTGCAACTAGGGCCCAAGTGCTGCCACTGATGGGGTGGGTGTCTGTGTGGCCCAATTTTTGGAAAAAAGGGAGACTCCGCTTGGAGTAACCCTTGCTTGCTGTGTTTTTAAAAGAAGCCAAGATGAACAGAGCTGGGATCAGGAAAGACTTTGCTACCTACCCCGGTGTCATCCTGGGGACGGTTAATTATGGCGTATTTTTGAATGTGCTTGATGCAAATCAAAACATCCTGTTTGCAACTAGGGCCCAAGTGCTGCCACTGATGGGGTGGGTGTCTGTGTGGCCCAATTTTTGGAAAAAAGGGAGACTCCGCTTGGAGTAACCCTTGCTCGCTGTGTTTTTAAAAGAAGCCAAGATGAACAGAGCTGGGATCAGGAAAGACTTTGCTACCTACCCCGGTGTCATCCTGGGGACGGTTAATTATGGCGTATTTTTGAATGTGCTTGATGCAAATCAAAACATCCTGTTTGCAACTAGGGCCCAACTGCTGCCACTGAAGGGGTGGGTGTGTGTGGGGCCCAATTTTTGGAAAAAAGGGAGACTCCGCTTGGAGTAACCCTTGCTTGCTGTGTTTTTAAAAGAAGCCAAGATGAACAGAGCTGGGATCAGGAAAGACTTTGCTACCTACCCCGGTGTCATCCTGGGGACGGTTAATTATGGCGTATTTTTGAATGTGCTTGATGCAAATCAAAACATCCTGTTTGCAACTAGGGCCCAAGTGCTGCCACTGATGGGGTGGGTGTCTGTGTGGCCCAATTTTTGGAAAAAAGGGAGACTCCGCTTGGAGTAACCCTTGCTTGCTGTGTTTTTAAAAGAAGCCAAGATGAACAGAGCTGGGATCAGGAAAGACTTTGCTACCTACCCCGGTGTCATCCTGGGGACGGTTAAGAATAGCGTATTTTTGAATGTACTTGATGCAAATGTAGCTGTGAAGTGTACAACTGGGGCACAACTGCTGCCACTGAAGGGGTGGGTGTGTGTGGGGCCCAATTTTTGGAAAAAAGGGAGACTCCGCTTGGAGTAACCCTTGCTTGCTGTGTTTTTAAAAGAAGCCAAGATGAACAGAGCTGGGATCAGGAAAGACTTTGCTACCTACCCCGGTGTCATCCTGGGGACGGTTAATTATGGCGTATTTTTGAATGTGCTTGATGCAAATCAAAACATCCTGTTTGCAACTAGGGCCCAAGTGCTGCCACTGATGGGGTGGGTGTCTGTGTGGCCCAATTTTTGGAAAAAAGGGAGACTCCGCTTGGAGTAACCCTTGCTTGCTGTGTTTTTAAAAGAAGCCAAGATGAACAGAGCTGGGATCAGGAAAGACTTTGCTACCTACCCCGGTGTCATCCTGGGGACGGTTAATTATGGCGTATTTTTGAATGTGCTTGATGCAAATCAAAACATCCTGTTTGCAACTAGGGTCCAAGTGCTGCCACTGATGGGGTGGGTGTCTGTGTGGCCCAATTTTTGGAAAAAAGGGAGACTCCGCTTGGAGTAACCCTTGCTTGCTGTGTTTTTAAAAGAAGCCAAGATGAACAGAGCTGGGATCAGGAAAGACTTTGCTACCTACCCCGGTGTCATCCTGGGGACGGTTAATTATGGCGTATTTTTGAATTTGCTTGATGCAAATCAAAACATCCTGTTTGCAACTAGGGCCCAAGTGCTGCCACTGATGGGATGGGTGTCTGTGTGGCCCAATTTTTGGAAAAAAGGGAGACTCCGCTTGGAGTAACCCTTGCTTGCTGTGTTTTTAAAAGAAGCCAAGATGAACAGAGCTGGGATCAGGAAAGACTTTGCTACCTACCCCGGTGTCATCCTGGGGACGGTTAATTATGGCGTATTTTTGAATGTGCTTGATGCAAATCAAAACATCCTGTTTGCAACTAGGGCCCAAGTGCTGCCACTGATGGGGTGGGTGTCTGTGTGGCCCAATTTTTGGAAAAAAGGGAGACTCCGCTTGGAGTAACCCTTGCTTGCTGTGTTTTTAAAAGAAGCCAAGATGAACAAGTCATGGGTCAGCAAAGACTTTATCTACCTACCCCGGTGTCATCCTGGGGACGGATAAGAATGGCGTATTTTTGAATGTGCTTGATGCAAATCAAAACATCCTGTTTGCAACTAGGGCCCAAGTCCTGCCACTGATGGGGTGGGTGTCTGTGTGGCCCAATTTTTGGAAAAAAGGGAGACTCCGCTTGGAGTAACCCTTGCTTGCTGTGTTTTTAAAAGAAGCCAAGATGAACAGAGCTGGGATCAGGAAAGACTTTGCTACCTACCCCGGTGTCATCCTGGGGACGGTTAATTATGGCGTATTTTTGAATTTGCTTGATGCAAATCAAAACATCCTGTTTGCAACTAGGGCCCAAGTGCTGCCACTGATGGGGTGGGTGTCTGTGTGGCCCAATTTTTGGAAAAAAGGGAGACTCCGCTTGGAGTAACCCTTGCTTGCTGTGTTTTTAAAAGAAGCCAAGATGAACAGAGCTGGGATCAGGAAAGACTTTGCTACCTACCCCGGTGTCATCCTGGGGACGGTTAAGAATAGCGTATTTTTGAATGTGCTTGATGCAAATGTAGCTGTGAAGTGTACAACTGGGGCACAACTGCTGCCACTGAAGGGGTGGGTGTGTGTGGGGCCCAATTTTTGGAAAAAAGGGAGACTCCGCTTGGAGTCACCTTGCGGTGTTTTACATGATTTTAGAATGGCGTGCCATGCCTATATCTGTGTGTCCTCCTCTTTTTCCTTGTCCAGCTGTTTTGTTTTCGCATGAGTATATGTCCTTGTCACTTTCCCATGTGTTTGTGTTGTGTTGTGAGTTGTTTGTCACCTTTTGGACACCTTTGAGGGTGTTTTCTAGGTGTTTTACTGTGTTTGTGATTGCCTGCCATTGTTTCCTATTGGCTCGAGTTCGGTTCGTCGAACGTTCGACGAGCCGAACTCGAACGGGAGCTCCGTTCGGCGAACCGACCTCGAGCCGAACCGGGACCGGTTCGCTCATCTCTACTCCTGGACATAGCATTCGAATTACCAGGTCCCTGAAGGCTGAAATGCGTAGTGGCCGGAAATCATGAACAATTACAATGGGCGTATGTGCTGTAGATCCTGCGTCAGTTGTAGCTTGAAACTTTGTCTTTTCACGGATTTGCCCGTCTCTCATGGTGTTGGGCTATTTTCGGATCAAAATGGTGTGTCCCTCCTTGGCCCGTATCATGGGTTATTTCAGGGGCAAATTTAACTCTCTTAGCACTTTTCTCCTTAATTGTGGCCGTTGAATTGTGGGGTCAAGGTCTATCCAACCAGCATATTTGTTGTTTTTCAGACAATTTAGGGCTCGTGCATAGTAATAATAACACAGGTTTCCAAGGGTAAAAATTTTTGAAAGATGTGATTTTTTTCATACTTTCGATCATTGGACTCAGTAAAAATATTGAAAAAATATCATCACGTACAGTTTTTTCACAAACACTGATTCTATAGGTGTTAGGGCCAGGTGGACGGGCAGACCCAGGAGGTGGATCCACTGGGCCGAACACCTTAATGAAGGCAAGGGGTCCGGTAGCCGGAGCACTACGGGTAGCAGGACAGTCCGTGCAAAAGAGTGGAATGGAGAAGTCCCTGGGACCACGGAGTCACTGATGGTAGTCCGGGTGACGGAGCTCAGGTTCGGAGGCCGAGATGTCAGGCAGAGTCCGGAACCGATGGAGCGAGAGGACGGGTCACCACAGGGATCAGAGATGGTACGGACTGACGGCTGTGTTTTTAAAAGAAGCCAAGATGAACAGAGCTGGGATCAGGAAAGACTTTGCTACCTACCCCGGTGTCATCCTGGGGACGGTTAATTATGGCGTATTTTTGAATGTGCTTGATGCAAATCAAAACATCCTGTTTGCAACTAGGGCCCAAGTGCTGCCACTGATGGGGTGGGTGTCTGTGTGGCCCAATTTTTGGAAAAAAGGGAGACTCCGCTTGGAGTAACCCTTGCTTGCTGTGTTTTTAAAAGAAGCCAAGATGAACAAGTCATGGGTCAGCAAAGACTTTATCTACCTACCCCGGTGTCATCCTGGGGACGGATAAGAATGGCGTATTTTTGAATGTGCTTGATGCAAATCAAAACATCCTGTTTGCAACTAGGGCCCAAGTCCTGCCACTGATGGGGTGGGTGTCTGTGTGGCCCAATTTTTGGAAAAAAGGGAGACTCCGCTTGGAGTAACCCTTGCTTGCTGTGTTTTTAAAAGAAGCCAAGATGAACAGAGCTGGGATCAGGAAAGACTTTGCTACCTACCCCGGTGTCATCCTGGGGACGGTTAATTATGGCGTATTTTTGAATTTGCTTGATGCAAATCAAAACATCCTGTTTGCAACTAGGGCCCAAGTGCTGCCACTGATGGGGTGGGTGTCTGTGTGGCCCAATTTTTGGAAAAAAGGGAGACTCCGCTTGGAGTAACCCTTGCTTGCTGTGTTTTTAAAAGAAGCCAAGATGAACAGAGCTGGGATCAGGAAAGACTTTGCTACCTACCCCGGTGTCATCCTGGGGACGGTTAAGAATAGCGTATTTTTGAATGTGCTTGATGCAAATGTAGCTGTGAAGTGTACAACTGGGGCACAACTGCTGCCACTGAAGGGGTGGGTGTGTGTGGGGCCCAATTTTTGGAAAAAAGGGAGACTCCGCTTGGAGTCACCTTGCGGTGTTTTACATGATTTTAGAATGGCGTGCCATGCCTATATCTGTGTGTCCTCCTCTTTTTCCTTGTCCAGCTGTTTTGTTTTCGCATGAGTATATGTCCTTGTCACTTTCCCATGTGTTTGTGTTGTGTTGTGAGTTGTTTGTCACCTTTTGGACACCTTTGAGGGTGTTTTCTAGGTGTTTTACTGTGTTTGTGATTGCCTGCCATTGTTTCCTATTGGCTCGAGTTCGGTTCGTCGAACGTTCGACGAGCCGAACTCGAACGGGAGCTCCGTTCGGCGAACCGACCTCGAGCCGAACCGGGACCGGTTCGCTCATCTCTACTCCTGGACATAGCATTCGAATTACCAGGTCCCTGAAGGCTGAAATGCGTAGTGGCCGGAAATCATGAACAATTACAATGGGCGTATGTGCTGTAGATCCTGCGTCAGTTGTAGCTTGAAACTTTGTCTTTTCACGGATTTGCCCGTCTCTCATGGTGTTGGGCTATTTTCGGATCAAAATGGTGTGTCCCTCCTTGGCCCGTATCATGGGTTATTTCAGGGGCAAATTTAACTCTCTTAGCACTTTTCTCCTTAATTGTGGCCGTTGAATTGTGGGGTCAAGGTCTATCCAACCAGCATATTTGTTGTTTTTCAGACAATTTAGGGCTCGTGCATAGTAATAATAACACAGGTTTCCAAGGGTAAAAATTTTTGAAAGATGTGATTTTTTTCATACTTTCGATCATTGGACTCAGTAAAAATATTGAAAAAATATCATCACGTACAGTTTTTTCACAAACACTGATTCTATAGGTGTTAGGGCCAGGTGGACGGGCAGACCCAGGAGGTGGATCCACTGGGCCGAACACCTTAATGAAGGCAAGGGGTCCGGTAGCCGGAGCACTACGGGTAGCAGGACAGTCCGTGCAAAAGAGTGGAATGGAGAAGTCCCTGGGACCACGGAGTCACTGATGGTAGTCCGGGTGACGGAGCTCAGGTTCGGAGGCCGAGATGTCAGGCAGAGTCCGGAACCGATGGAGCGAGAGGACGGGTCACCACAGGGATCAGAGATGGTACGGACTGACGGGATGGCAGATAGTCAGCGTTCGGGGTTCGGGAATCGGCAGGACCGGATGGCGAGGCAGGAGCGGCTCTAGAAGAGAGATAGGTAAGTATATCACAGAGACACAAGGAGACCTGACTCCTAGCTTAGGAAACACGAAGAACAGGCCCCGCCCACTTGGACATTAAACCCCTTTATACCCTGTACCTGTGTGTTCAATTTCCTGTCAGTGGACGCTGGCCCTTTAAGAGAGGGTCAATGACCGCGCGCGCGCCCTAATGCGCATGCGCGAGGCCCGGGTGCCAGAAGCCAGGGCAGGGAGCGGTGTATAGGAAGCAGGGGAGCCGGCCTGGAGCAGGGCTGCCGACGGGCGCCGGGAGCGGGGACCGGGCCGCCTGGGGACCGCAGGTGGTGGAGGCTGGAGACCGTGGAGCGGGGGATGTCTGCCAGAGGAGCCGGGGAGCGAAGCAGGGAAGCCGGGGAGCGTGGCAGGTGAGCCGGGGGGCAGAGCAGGGGACCCGGAGAGCGTGACAATAGGTTTCCAAAAGGTTAGAATTCTGAAAAGATTCCCTCCATACTTTTCTGAAGATGGTGCTCTAGTGTATTCAAGCAATGTTCCTGTGCTGATGGAAAATGTAACATTAAGTACAATGTGAGCGAGTGGAGACACGTCATTGTTTCATCCAAAAAGTCTGAAAGCTGTGCTACTGCTCAATGGCAGTAAGTATTCTTCAGTGTGTGTAGGGCATGTGTCGCGGGCAGAGGGGCCACGCACGCTACGCTCGGGTTCGGGGACTTCTGCTGCTGCTGCTGCTCGGTGGCTCGAGCGGAGGGCCAGATCCGGGGACTCGAGCAGCGCTCCTCGCCCACGAGTGAAAAGGGGGTGGTTTGTTTGGGGAGATAGTTAGTGACGTCACCCACAGGTCGTGGTGATAATGGGCACCACCACTGCTGGTGACGGGGATCCCGGGAGCGATGGCAGGGAGCAGCTAGGATGTTGGTTCCCCCTCCGTGGGTAGGGGTTGGTGATCCCGGGGCCCGGTGGCGGTACGGGGAGGCTGGATGGCTGGGGTGTACGTACCGAGGGAGCCCGTTTGCCCGCAGGCGCTGGCCCTTGGATCTCTAGCCTATGGCGGTGGCTTTTTATCCTCACGGTGTGGACGGTTGCCTTCTGTCGGGTCTTGGGTGTTAGGGAACCCCTGGGATTCCGGTCACTCTCGGATTTGACCATTGTCGGCGGCTCCTAGCCTGGTCAGGGTCCAATGGCCCTGCCTTTGTGCTTGGTACAGATCCGCTCACCGGTTCAGTTCCCCTCGGGTCACCGCCCGTCCCCGGTCCTACGGTTCAGCTGACTTGTACCACCTCCTGCAGACGGCCACCACCGTCTGCCGACCTTGCTGACAGTGCCTGGGCTCCTACCCAGACACTAACAGTTTCTGTCCTCTCACTTTCCACTACAAAACTAAACTAACTGCTTTTTCCCGCCTCCAGGCCTGTGAACTCCTCGGTGGGTGGGGCCAACCGCCTGGCTCCGCCCCACCTGGTGTGGACATCAGACCCTGGAGGAGGCAACAAGGATTTTGTGTGACTGATGTAGACTATCCAGGGGAGGGGGTGTGTGTGATTTTGTGTTTGTGACTACCTGGCTAGTCCAGGGCGTCACACATGCTATGCACTTGGAAGAAAGCTGTGAGAATTTAGACTTTATTCTCAAGAAACTTAACTACAAGGAGCATGGATGGTCAATATGTGGTGGTCTAAAAATGTTCTCATTGCTTCTTGGGCAGCAAGGAGGATATATTAAATACCCATGCTGTTCTGCCTCATGGCAGCCTGCTAATAGTCATTCATTGAAATTTCTGTTACAACCCCTAGAGGTCATTGTTATTCTTTTGAATTGCTGAGTTTCCCTTTAAGCTAAATGTATTCTGGGTAAGGAATGCCTCCCTGAGCTGAGAAGAAGCCTGCAGCCATTTTCTCTTTGGATTTGTCAGGAAAGGACATGCCGACTTACCTCTCTGTACATTCACCCCTGCCTAGTGTAATCCGGTGAGCAAAGCAAATTACATGTGTTAGTGATAGAATCCTAGATGGAAGAGTGTAGTAAATGCATTGTACATTGTACTTCTACACCTTTAGTGTCATCCCTGTCTTGTTTGTCTAGATAGGATTTCTATGTATTGCAGATGCAGTGACCTTTCACCTACATTCTCGTAAGAACTGCATCTCATGTACTGTTATGCTATGTTAACTCTGTATTAACACTGTACTGACTGTAATCATTTTCTTGTTATAGTTTTTACCCGTATAAAACAGTATCTTGGATATACCGTATTCTGTCTTCAACTGCATCTTGGATATTCCTATATTCACTGTATATTCCATGTATACTGCAATCAAGTTCACGTTACCAGCTAATAAATCAAGGCTATTGAACTCCACAGTCTGTTTATTTGAAATGTGAACTAGGGTTTAGCTGTATGCTAGAGATTCACAGCATTACGTAAAAGAAGGCAGAACACATGCTTTTTGTGTGAATTGGAAAGCCAGGTTAGGACTCTTCACTGGAGCAAAAAAAATTGGCCAACAAGAACATCTTTGTAACCGGGACTCAAGAACATTGTTGCATAAAGCTTAGTTGATCCCACCTAAAGTTCTCTTGCCACCACTCCACTGTAAGCTTGGACTGATGAAGCTGTTTGTGAAAGCGCTACTGAAAGAAGGAGAGATGTTTAAGTACCTGTGTACCAAGTTTCAGGGACTGTCAGAATCAAGTCTGAAGGAAGGTGTGATGCCCTGACAAAACCAGGTAGTTACAGATAGGCCCCCGCACAACACCTTTCCTCACTTAGGAAACACACAGCCGACCTGAAACCCTAGTCACCTAGGACCCTGAAGCCAGGACCGAAACCAGCGGCCTAGCTAATTAAATGATTGAGGGCAGGATTATAGGTCCTATCCCACCTAAAGTCCCTCAAAGAAGACAACAGCCCACTGATAGGGATAAGGCCACCGCCAGGGCCCTTAGATCCCACGGGCCAGCGCCTGCGGGCACGGCTCCTTAGGCCATATCCAGCCGGGAGCGGACTCCTGAGTTCCAGACCAGGCAGTCCACCATACACAAAAACAAGTGCAGAGTAAAGGACAGCGACCACCAGCCTGGGTGGGGGACCTGAATGCAACCGGCCGGGGCGGCAGGCCACCAGCACCTTTGGTTTACCGAAAGACTCGTGTGATTCATTTACTGTGAGTAACCAAACATCCCCCTGCTTGCTCAGGCGCGCCGGCCCTTGCCATCACCATACCCTGCACAAAGACACTGGGCCCCGGGGCAATCATCCCTACACACGGAGGGGTTAACATCCAGCTGCCACTACATCTCTCCCGGGTATCCCATAACGGCAGCGGTGGTGTCCCACCTCACCACACACCGTTGGTGGCGTCACAAACTTAATACGGCCTAGCCCATACATCTACATTCCTCCTTTTATTCGACATGTCCGCGAGACCCCCGGGTCGAGCCACTCTCTTAGAAGGTCTGGATCCGACCAACGGCGGCTGCTGGCACAGGGGCAGCACAAAAGCATTTTTGTGGGTTCGGATATTCAGAAACCCATGAATGAAGGATGACGTGTTTTAAACAATAATGAAAACTGTTGAAAAAAGGGCTTGGGACTCTTTGAAAGAAGCAATAAATACGTTTCTAGGTAACAACAAAGAATCAAAATTTAAGTCCATCGTGGAGAACATGCTGAAACGTTTCAAAGCCTTGGGTTGTCTAATGAATTTGAAGTTACATTTTTTACATTCCTATTTGGACTACTTGTCTGAAAACCTTGGTGCTGGTGGGAAGAACAAGAAGGTTTTCATCGGAATATCAAGGAGATGGAACGACGATACCAAAGTAAATGAAACGTGAACATGATTGCCGGATGCTTCACAGAGAAGATCCACAGGCCTTCTATAAGAGAAAAGGGGGATCTAGAGAAAAGGAAAAAGTGCAAGAATAAATTTCTAATAAAGTTGCAGAATGACTGTACAATAAATAAATGTATTTTATATATAAAATTGTGAATATTTTTGGTTACAATAAGTATTTTTCTTGTTCATGTCACTTGTATGTAACTTCACACATGGATTGTACAAAATCAATATTTGATGGTTAAAAAAAAATATTTATTTTTTTTTTTAAATCAGGACATTAGAAAACATAATAATCAGTCACTGGATTTGAAGTTTCATAAACCAAAATTTTACATAGCTGTGTAATTTGTCGGGCACCCACCGACAATAGAATAGCGCCAGATTTAGGAAGCTGGCTGAGGTCTGCAAAGTCTGTAGCCAGGTGACAAAATTGTCCAACCTGGGTTTCTTCCTTAAGTAGTCTCTGGTATGATGATATGGTATAATCCTGGCAGCCGGAGTCGAAATCCCTAGATTGCGGTTATGATCTCCAATCGGAATTGGAGCCCCTAGATTGAAGCCATGTAGCCAAGTGATCCTCTAGTTGAAGCCAAAGTCCCTAGACCGAGTCCACAAGGCATCCTGGTTCTGATCCCCTAGCCAGCTCCTAAGAGCTTAGACTAGATCATGCAACATCCATCAACAACCTGGTGACTCCAAGAAGTCCCCTTTTATAGCCATAACCTTCCCTTAGGATATACTGTGCCCTTATCAGATTGGTTGTACAAGGTTGCTTCTCTTATTGGATGAATTTCAAGCTGCATGGATAATGTTCATTTAAATGATGTGGATAGAAAGACTGAAGATATCTACATGTAGTCTGAAATCCATCATGAATCAATACTATTTTACACAGTCATAAGCAGCCCATGGGCATTCACCTGCATTCAAACCAATAACAGCTCATAGACCAGACAATCCATCTACCACTGGACCAAAGACAGGAAGTTAAATCCACTGCCTGCGGTAACCAACTTAATCCTATAGGCTACTCACACAACAAACCCAACAGAAAGGAAAAAAACATGGCTTCGATTATCCATCCAATGAAAACGCATAACCATTGTGAGCCATTGGACAATGCAATTGGACACTTGGTGACATGGTGCACGGCCCAATGAATCAAGTCTTTACTTCATATTCACGGTTTAAGCCCTTGGGTTCTAATGTGCCCAGAGTACATATCCAGAAAGATTCTCTTTCTTTGAGCTAAACACAAGTCAACAATACATTGTAAGCAGATTCTATTACCAGTCCCACACCATTTTGTGACGCATAATCACACAGTGATCCAATTAAGATTCCAAGTCATCGGACATGTCCAAGCCATACGCAGAGGAGGCAATAGAATTAGGAAGCTCAAAGAAAGGGAATCTTTCTGGATATATACTCTGGGCACATTGGAACCCAAAGGCTTAAACCATGAATATGAAGTACAGACTTGATTCATTGGGCCATGCATGGACATAATGGACATAATTCTAATAGGCAGGACAGGTAATAAGGAGCACAAGTTATATGCTAAAATGTGTTGTGTGACAAGACAGACACAGGAAAGGACATGATAACAGGTGTAGGGACCAACAAGGTGAGACAAGGGGTATCAGGATAGGGTCAAGTAGGTATGAATGTAGTAATGGGGCAGGCATAGAGAATTGTATGTGAATGTGAATTACAATAAATCACTAAGGAAAGGAATATGTGAGTGTGTGCCTAATGTAAACTAATATTGTACTGGCAAAATTATAGATGGAAAGGGAGAAGGGGAGGGGGGAGAGAGGAGGCTGTAATTGACTACAAGGGTATGAGTTATGAGTGATCATAGGGATAGTGTTACATAAGTGGAAATACCTATGGAGGACCGGATGTGTAAGCGCATACCTTATACAAACCTATAGAGTGCTGATGGGTGAGAGTGTGATGTTAGATATAAGACATCCTATAGTGAATAGTGAGCCGTAATCAAGTGCAACAGGGATATTTCACGTGACTATGGGAACCTGGAAGGTAAAGAAAGGGGAGAAAAAACTGTTAGACAAGGTAATCAGACATAATGTAACCAGTTGATCAGACATGATCACCTGGTTTGAGACCCCCTGCCTTACACTATATAGATATCATGTTCATTCCCCATCTATCTTGCTCAGGAGAGCATCTCCCTCCCCCGGCACCAAGAGCAGCTCATACTGAATTGTTACATTGACTAGTAACACTGCACACAGAAATGCACCTTAATATTCCACTGTTAACCCTTTCCTCCCAGCAGTAACACACAACTCCTCACCTTGATATCATGGTGATTTATGGTCAGAATGACTTCAATGCGATCAGTGATTTCTATTCTAGCTCTGCTCACATAGATTTTATATCCACACTCAACTATAGGCCGTTCTTCATATTTTGGGGGCTTTTAGTCAGATATACTAGTTTGTGCCTGTATAGTATTGGTGTAGATGGGAGTGTAGGGCATGGGTTACATGGCACTGTGGTGGAATACTGATGGGAGGTATTGGTGCTGTGTTTGATGCTTCTACTGGGTATTTTCCTACAAATACTGGAACAGCTCACTGCTTAGAATGATCCTTCCCAGCTCTATAATATATTATATATACCCCACAATGCAGGCTCACACACACATTTGTCTCAAGTGTGTTGTAGGGACACAGATACAGTCTTGGTCATGTGACTAAAGGCTACTTTACACACTGCGATATCGGTCCCGATATCGCTAGTGTGGGTACCCGCCCCCATCTGTTGCGCGACACGGGCAAATCGCTGCCCATGCCGCACAAACACCGACCAGACCCGTCACACATACTTACCTGCCCGGCGACGTCGCTGTGTCCGGCGAACCGCCTCCTTTCTAAGGGGGCGGTCCGTGCGGCGTCACAGCGACGTCACTGAGCGACCGCCCAATAGCAGCGGAGGGGCGGAGATGAGTGGCCGGAACATCCCGCCCACCTCCTTCCTTCCTCATAGCGGCTGGGAGGCAGGTAAGGAGAGGTTCCTAGTTTCTGCGGTGTCACACGGAGCGATGTGTGCTACCGCAGGAGTGACGAACTACATCGTTACTGCTGCAGTAACGATAATCGAGAATGGAGACCCATGTCACCGATGAGCGATTTTGCACGTTTTTGCAACGATGCAAAATCGCTCATCGGTATCACACGCAGCAACATCGCTAATGCGGCCGGATGTGCGTCACAAATTCCGTGACCCCAACGACTCCGCATTAGCGATGTCGCAGCGTGTAAAGCCCCCTTTAGTGGGAGTGGTGTACAGGGTCTTAGCAGTAAAGAGTATTCCATATTTCTGCCAGATACCCACAGAGATATTGAAATCTGAAAAAAGAGACTTCTGCTCATTGAAGGTAAGAACTGCTCACATAGCGTTCAACTCCACAGCAAACGAGTGCTCTAGCACTGGCATCTCAGCAGGGATATTCCCCTACTACACATGTGTGTCTAGGTCACTGTGACAGTTTACAGGACATAACTCAGGGCACCTAGACAGAAGGCAGAGGGACTACTTTCTATTTCTGGTGTAGAGCTTAGTACAATATATATATATTTATACTATTACATGGGACACATGTACCTTGTATTACCATTATTCGCTGTATATGAACCCCTTTTCTCCGGGCATTATTTGTCTATAGCATTTTTCACGAACCTGAGGCAACTGAGAACCCTTCAGTGAAGGAATTCCACTAACCCTCACAATACCTACCAGGGGCCTCCCTGCAGTAACTCAGGTAGTTGTACCCATTCTCTTTCCGCATTCTATGTGTTCTTCTTCTTTCTTTTTTTTCTTTTTTCTTCTTTTTATTTCTATCATGTAGTTCAGGGGTTTATAGATATATGTCCTGCATCTCATATTTCCTTTAGTGGTGCTTCTTACCCATTCTCATATCATTTACCCTAGTATTTCATGATCCTGAGGCGACTGAGAACCCTTTAATAAAGGAATCCTTTTTCACCTGAATTGTCAAGTGATACTTACCAGTGACTATCACGTAATGTTACAGGTAGTTCCATTTTCTTCCTCTTCTTTCTCTCCTTTCTTCTTTGTCACACGGTCCATTGTGTTATAGCCCACGTGTCATGATAACACTTGTACCATCTTTTCATTTAGATTCCACCTACAATTATTTACCGATTCCAGTTCTGGAATAGGCTTTCATCATCTACTCACTAGAATTCTCAAGTTCATAAGGTACTGAGACATATACATGTTCACACCATTATAAAGAACAAAGTATAAACATTGAGGTTTTTCTCACACCCATGTTCCTGTGTTCTTTGATATGATATGTGTTCATTTCCTTCACTATATAGGATTGCAAGTTTTCCATTTGTACCTTAATGGCAATGACGCTATACAATTGAACACATATCATCCTGTTATCCATATAGGTGTGTATTTACCTGCTTGACTATTTTTGGTTGTTTGATCCAGAATGTTTCTCCAGATAGGTCATGTGGAAATTTTCTTTCCTCAGTACAAATGTTTTCACTATGGCTTTGGAAAATTTTTTTGTATGTGCATCATGGTCATTTGACCCATTGTACTCTCAAGTAGCAATATATTGTACTGTTATGTTGTACTATGTACTAATTACGTGTTTATATGGTTTTGTAACCCTTTATGATCTTAGATAACTTTATCCTTGATAAAGACCTAAAAACAAGTTCAAAACGTTGGATGAATTATCCTTTTGCACAAATAAAGATGGGCAATGAGCCCCATAGGGGTGAATGAGCCCATGACTATCGGGAGGGTATAGGGTAGGAAGGGGTTAATGTTGAGGGAATAGGGCTGTGTAAGGGATTAAGGGATTGGTGGTTTGTTGAGCGGCGAGGATTGGGCCAGAGGTCATGAGGGGTGGGGAGAAAAGGGGGGGTTTATAAGGGGCAGTTAGGGGCAGTACCTCCTCTTTTGCCGTTGGTGCCAGTCGTGTTTGGTCAGCATCGCCGGTTCCAGGATGGCTGACCTAGCTGCGCTTTTGGAGTGGGTCCGTGGAGCCTCGGAAGTCCTGGGAGTGGATGTGGTGCGGGAGCAGCTGCGCGCAGCCTGTGGGGACGGAGCGACGGTGCCCTCAGCTGTGGCTGCGGCTGCAGCACCCGGACCTGTGCTGCGTGCTCGGCGGTCGCGGCCGCCGGAGCGTTACTCCCCCAGCGGGAGGGGAGCAAGATCCAGGAGCCCCTTACGGGACCCTCCGGGGCAGGGGAGCCCTCTCCAGCCTGCAGGAGCTTTGCCGGCCTCCGGGAGGAATCCTCATCGGAGATCCTGCGGGCCGGAGGTGGGCGGAGCTTGTTTGCGGCCTACTTCCGGTCCGCGGGCGGCAAGGCCCCGGACCAGATTAACGGCAGCCCCCGGTGATGTGCCGGCCGGGGGCAGAGCCCTGCAGACCAATGTAGCGTCGGGGACTCCCTGCAGACGGCAGGGGAGGCATGCGGATAGTGCAGCACAGGAGCTGCAGATCGCCAGACACAGGGCTGCGGGGGATGGGTCCAGCAGCCGGCAGGGCCACAGCAGGCTGTCGGTGGTGACGGTCCCCCCCAGCGTGGATCGTGCTGGGGGGAGGACTCAGCGGATATCGGAGGCCGGACGGCCTTCCTGCAGTCGGCAGGGAGGGAGACCAGTGGGGATGGCAAGTGGAGCCGAAGTGCAGCAGCCGACCTCGGGATCATCGTGGGTGGACGGCGGCAGGACGCCGCGTCGGGCGACACGAAAAAGGTCCAGCAGGAGGCGATTGGAGGAGCAGGGTGCGGTGACCGTGAGGGTTGACGGCCGCCAATCGCGAGCTGTCCCCTTGCTGGTCCCCCCTGAGGTCCTCAGCGGCGATTCGGACTCTGGTGACGAGGACGGAAGCGACAACACAGCGAGACGGATGGAGCGTCAGGAGACTCGTGATACGGCTGTTCCGGATCCGATTCAGAGGCAGCCCGGTGAGCGAACGACGAGTATGCTTAATGTTGTGGGTAGTGTGGGGGGGGTGTCTTCGGTGTCGGCGAGTGCGCAGGGCTCTGGGGTTCGGGAGCCGGCGGCGTTACCGGGGGCAGAGTTTTGGGGGCAGTTATTGGGGGTGTTGCAGGGGCTGTCGGCTGAGCGAGCAGGTGCGAGCGGGTCTGGTTCTCCGGCGGGGGCTTGGGTGGGTCCCTCGGGTGGCGTGCCGCCGGGGGTGGCGGCGCAGAGTGTTGTTACGCAGGGAGCTGCAGTGGCGACAGAAGCAGGGCAGGTGGCAGGAGTAGCGGCCGGGTCGGACGCGGTGAAGGACGGGGGAAAAGAGAAGGAAAAGGAGAAAGAGGATGAGGTGGTGCGGCTAGATGATAGGGCGCGGAGCGAGGTATACGTTTGCTTCGAGAGTCCGCTGGGGGTGCATTTAAAAAAGGAGGTGCGGGAGAAGATATGGAAAGGGGAGTATGTGGAAATTTTTTCCCTGCTTCCCCTTGAGAAATTTAACTTGGATAAGGTGAAGCCAAGCGACTCAAAAAAGGAGAAGGAGGATGAGGAAAAGAGGAGGTATAGGCTTATTCCCAGGACATTTACCAACTGGTTACAGGCCTTTGCGATCTTAGCCAGTGTCATTGGGGAAAAGGAGCCGGAACATTGTTCCGCACTTTTCGGGTATATGGATTCGATTGGGGAGGCGTATAGAGTGTACGGCGGTTTAGGTTGGTTGAGGTACGATGAACAGTTTCGGCAGCGCAAGGCTCTGCGGGCCGGACTAAAATGGGACCACAAGGACATCTCCTTGTGGATGAGGTTAATGACAGCCCCGGCTCAGCCCTTTCGTGGGGCTGCCGGGGGTTCGGGTACAAGCAACGGGTCTTCGGCGGGTCAGAGAAAGGGAGCTTGCTGGCAATTCAATGAGGGACAGTGTAAATTTGGGGCCTCGTGCCGTTTCAAGCACGAGTGTTCCGGATGTGGAGGTTCCCATCCTGTGTCCAGGTGCTTTAAGAAAGGGAAGGGTAAGCCCGGGGAAGGGGCTGGAAAAAGGGAGGACGCCGGTGAGGGTAGAGGCGATGCTTCCCTATTTAAGTAGGTATCCGGATGTACGGGCGGCCGAGTTATTGAGGAAGGGTTTTACGGAGGGTTTTCGGATTCCGTTTGAATCTGGGGCCCCAGTTTTTCGCCCGGGTAACTTGAGGTCTGCAAGGGAACATCCGGAGGTTGTGAAAGAGAAGCTGGACAAGGAGGTTGAATTAGGGAGGATGGCGGGCCCCTTTCAGGACCCACCAATTTCCAATCTTCGGATTTCGCCATTGGGGGTGGTTCCCAAAAAAGAGCCGAAGAAATTTCGGCTCATACATCATTTATCCTACCCGGCTGGGTTGTCGGTGAATGATGGGATATCACCTGAGCTGTCAGCGGTTTGTTATGTGTCTTTTGACAGAGCTTTGGATTTGGTGCGGGCAGCCGGGCGTGGGGCCCTGATGGCAAAAGCGGATGTGGAGGCAGCGTTTCGCTTGCTCCCAGTGCATCCGGACAGTCAGCATCTGTTGGGATGTATGTGGGAGGGAGAGTTTTATGTGGACCGATGCCTGCCCATGGGATGTTCTATTTCTTGTTCTTATTTCGAGGCGTTTAGTTCTTTTGTGGAATGGGTAGTCCGGGACATGGCGGGGGTGCACTCCGTGATACATTACTTGGACGATTTCCTTTGTGTTGGGCCGGCAAGGTCCTCGGTTTGTTCATTGTTGTTGTTTACGTTGCAGCGGATAGCGCAGAGTTTGGGTATTCCTTTGGCAAAAGACAAAACGGAAGGGCCAGTGACTGCTTTATGCTTTTTGGGCATAGAAATCGACACGATGGCAATGGAATGCCGCTTGCCGGAAGGGAAGTTGGTGGATTTAAAAGCGGCAGTGCGGTCATTGTACCAGGCTAAAAAGGTGAAGCTGAGAGAGCTGCAGTCAGTTTTGGGAAAATTGAATTTCGCCTGTCGCATCATGCCGATGGGGCGCATATTTAATAGGAGATTGGCGAGCGCGACTGCTGGGGTGACAGCGCCGAATCATTTTGTCAGAGTGACGAGGTTGATGAAAGGGGATCTGCTGGTTTGGGATTCTTTTTTAGACAAGTATAATGGTAGGACACTGTGGATGAGCAAGGCAATGTCCAATAGTCAGATTGAGCTGTTTACGGATGCGGCAGGGGCGACGGGTTTTGGAGCGATTTTCCAGACTCATTGGTGCGTGGCACAGTGGCCACAAGCATGGAAGGAGAAAGGGCTGGTGAAGAATTTGGCTTTGCTGGAATTGTTCCCGATCATAGTGGCGCTCGAACTGTGGGGCTCGGAATTTTCGGGAAAAAAGGTTTGCATGCATTGTGATAATATGGCGGTGGTTCATTCGATCAATTCGTTGTCAGCAAAATCTCCCCCGGTGGTGGGGTATCTGAGGCATCTTGTGCTCCGTTGCTTGGCACTGAACATTTGTGTTGTGGCGAGGCATGTGCCGGGGGTTCAGAATGAAGTGGCTGATGCGCTGTCTCGGTTTCAGTTTTGCAGGTTCAGAAGGCTGGTGCCGGGAGCAGACGACGATGGAGCACTATGTCCGGAATGGTTGTGGGATCTAGCCTTGGCGTAGCTTGGGAGGGCATTAGGAGATCGGTGTCTGAGGCTACTTGGTGCCGATACCAGGCAGTGTGGAAGGAGTGGGAAGAGTTAGGCGGATCGGAGTTCATGGGGCCGGGTTATAATGGCCGAGTGGTGGGGGTTTTGGCGGTGATTAGTGGCGATTTTTCAGCGGGGCGGTCCGTATCGGTAATGAGTTACCGTTTGTCAGCCTTGGCCTTTTTATTCAAGTTGCAAGGTGTGCGGGATGCCACGAAGGATTTTCTAGTACGGCAGGCCATGAAGGGTTTTAGGAGAGGGGTGCGGTCGCGGGACTCTAGGCGGCCGATATCGCTACCATTGTTGGTGCGTTTAGTGGGCTGCTTGGGGGAAGTATGTGTGTCCCCTTACGAGCAGAGGCTGTTTGCAGTGGCATTTGTGTTGGCTTTTTTCGGGGCCTTTCGGATTGGCGAGTTGGTTAGTCCGGCGAAGCAGGTAGTAGGAGGTTTGTTGTTGGAAGACGTAACGCTTGGAGTTGATCGAGTGGAATGTCGATTACGTTTTTCCAAAACGGACCAGGTGGGGCGTGGGCGCCTGGTGGTTTTGTATGGGATACCTGGACACCCATTGTGCCCGGTTGGGCAGGTGACGGAGTTTTTGAAGATAAGGGGAGGTTATCCTGGGGTTTTCTTGAGACACATGGAGGGTTCTGCGCTGTCCAGATTCCAGTTTATTGCGGTTTTAAAAACGGTGTTGGCACGAGTAGGGGAGGTGCCAGGTGACTATGGGTCACACTCCTTTCGGATTGGGGCAGCGACAGAGGCGGCCAAGTGGGGCTTGAGTGATGATTGTATCCGGCGTATTGGGAGATGGGAGTCGTCCAGGTTCCGTTTGTACATACGGCCTCACCTGCTGAGGGGTGAGGGGGAGTGACTCGGCTGGTTTGGAATTACAGGGGTTAATAGGTGTTTATTGTGAGGCATGGTTTTCGTTCAGTTGCTGTTTACTCTTGGTTTTATATTTTTTAGGTGTGTGCCTGGTGTGGATTCTCGGGCATTCCTTTGTTCACTGGGGAGCGTTGCGGGCGGATGTGCGTCCCGACGGTCGGCAACTTGGAGTGGCGAGGACGGATGCACGGGTCAAATGGATCGGGATTCGGGGCATGACCTGGGGGAGAGTTCGGCCAGAGGTGGCTTACTATAGTAGGATCGACCAGGATCCTAATGTTCTCATTTTGCATGTGGGGGGGAATGATTTAGGGGTGAGGACAGCAAGGGAACTAAAAAGGGACATTAAGCTGGATCTTTTGCACCTGTGGAGAGCGTTCCCGGGTATTATTATCGTATGGTCGGATATTGTGGCTAGGGAAAATTGGCGTTTTGGGAGGTCGGTCGACCGTATTAATAGGGCACGAATTAAATTGAATAGGGCGATTGGCCGTTTTGTGGCGCGGAATGGGGGCTTGGTGGTGCGACATAAGGAATTGGAGGAGTCGGCAGGTCAATATTTGAGGAGAGATGGGGTGCATCTCACAGATATCGGCTTGGACTTGTGGATGCTTGGTTTGCGGGATGGTCTGGAGCAAGCCATAGGGGTGTGGGGGGCCCGGGCCACGTAAGGAGTCACGCGGCCGGTCTGTGGCGGGGGGATAGGTCCGTTCCTAGAGGCTGGGAGCACCGATAGTCGGTGGGGAGTATGAAGTCACTCAGGGGTAGTGGCTTCAGACAGGATTGGGAACTTGTGGGCGTAGGTCCTGCAGGTTCTGGGGAGGGGTATTTTAACGATGGAACGTTAGTACCCCACACCTTGGGTTGGTTGGACACAGCCGAGGTGGTCCTCTGGGCCAGTGGTATGTTACGGCCAGGGGATAAGGATGATTAGTGGCTTCTTGGACGGACCTATCGGTTGTTTGCCAGTTGGGAGGGTATACATGTATCGGTTTATGTTTAAAGAGGGTGGCATGCTGAGCCACAAGTTTTGATACATGTATACTGTTAAATAAAAGCTGTGGCCATTCGCCCAAAAAGTTGTTATGTCTTTATTTCAAGTAGAGTGGTTAAGAGGTGTTTTGGTACATGGGAGACCCAATTATCCCTTTTAGATACGTCAAGATGGGCAATGAGCCCCATAGGGGTGAATGAGCCCATGACTATCGGGAGGGTATAGGGTAGGAAGGGGTTAATGTTGAGGGAATAGGGCTGTGTAAGGGATTAAGGGATTGGTGGTTTGTTGAGCGGCGAGGATTGGGCCAGAGGTCATGAGGGGTGGGGAGAAAAGGGGGGGTTTATAAGGGGCAGTTAGGGGCAGTACCTCCTCTTTTGCCGTTGGTGCCAGTCGTGTTTGGCCCGCCCACCCGCCCTTAATATATAAAAAAAAAAAAAAAAAAAAAAAGAATGTAAAAATTATATATAAAAAAAAAAAAAAAAAATGAAAAATTCAAAAAAAAAAAAAAAAAAAAAAATTGTAAAGGTTTATATGGTGGTTTTCTTTGTTTGTCGCAGCGGGGGGATAGGTCCGTTCCTAGAGGCTGGGAGCACCGATAGTCGGTGGGGAGTATGAAGTCACTCAGGGGTAGTGGCTTCAGACAGGATTGGGAACTTGTGGGCGTAGGTCCTGCAGGTTCTGGGGAGGGGTATTTTAACGATGGAACGTTAGTACCCCACACCTTGGGTTGGTTGGACACAGCCGAGGTGGTCCTCTGGGCCAGTGGTATGTTACGGCCAGGGGATAAGGATGATTAGTGGCTTCTTGGACGGACCTATCGGTTGTTTGCCAGTTGGGAGGGTATACATGTATCGGTTTATGTTTAAAGAGGGTGGCATGCTGAGCCACAAGTTTTGATACATGTATACTGTTAAATAAAAGCTGTGGCCATTCGCCCAAAAAGTTGTTATGTCTTTATTTCAAGTAGAGTGGTTAAGAGGTGTTTTGGTACATGGGAGACCCAATTATCCCTTTTAGATACGTCAAGAATTTTCAGCATTCTAAGAGTTCTTTTCTTACGTTATTGATCACTATAGTGTGCCAGAGCTATTTCTATTGAATTAACTCTTATTTTTTCTGAGCACCTGCTATATACACAGTGAGCCAGACATATTCAATTTTCATTCAGAAGGCAGAGGGAAGCCTTAGCAGCTGAGCCTATATCTTGGCTTGTGAGCATTAGAACAGGCCGGCGATTACAGGGTAACATGAAAAATGTCCAGCTTGCATTATGACTAGAACATGACAATATCCTTTTAAGTACTAACCTATGATGCGTTCCTAAGCAGTTGATGTTATATGTTCTACATTTCATTTTCTGCATACTTTACAAGTAGTAGAATTTGCTTTGATATAGGCAACTGGATTTTCACAATGAAAAGGCAAAGGATAACGCCCGAAAAAGACGCCATACATTATGTCAGTGCCATCACTGACAAACCTGGATTGACCATGAAATACATCAATCCCCTTAAAGGTGAGTTAAAACAAGTTTTAACTAAATTGCCTTAATATTGTCATGCATTAGAATGACTGTCTTAGGTAATGATAAATATTTTCTACAGGAAGAGGAGTGTTTGCTGAAACTGAAATCGAAAAAGGGAGTTTTGTTGCAGAATATCGAGGTGAGCTCACGTATGCACTTACGATGGTAGACAACTACTCGAGATTTATGGTTGTGGTACAAGTCAAAGATCTAATGGCCCATACTGCAGCGAAGGTCTTCCAAGCACACTTATGCAGACCTCATGGCTACTCAGAGAGAGTCCTCACAGATCAAGGCACTGCCTTTGAAGCGGAAATCTTCAAGGACTTCTGCAGCTTTTACCGATGCAGGAAGATGCGTACTACACCCTACCATGCTCAAACCAATGGTTATCAACCTGCTCAGGACTTTACCCCATATTCCAGATGTGGCCTTACAAGTGATTTATAGAGGGGTAACAATACGTTGGGATCATCGGATCTAATCTCCCTTTTTATACACCCTAAAATCTTGTTTGCGTTAGAATAAACAATAACATCATAAAGGTATAGCAGTACCGTTTCAAAGTTTCGGTGTCCCAAGCAGCATTCCATCAGCCTCTGGAAGGTTCCTGGCAAATTGCACAGCTCGAAGGGCATGCTTTTGAACTCGCAGAGACCCATCGGGGTGGCAAAGGCGGTCTTCTTCCGGTCTGCCTCAGCAACGGACACTTGCCAATAGTGACTAGTGAGATCAAGGGTAGAAAAATAATTTGCAGTTGTCAATGCAGCTAGCTATTCCTCAATACAGGGGAGTGGTGCTGTCCTTCTTCTTTAACAGGACCAACGGAGCTGCCCAGAGGCTACAACTGTCACGGATAACCCCAGCCTCCTTCATGTTGCTCAACATGTCCTTGGTACACTGGTAATGTGCAGGTAGATTTGGCTTATATCTCTCTTTGATGGGTGGGTGTGCACTTGTGGGGATGTAGTGTTTGACCCCTTTTATTTTTCAAAAGTCTAGCGGATGTTTGCTGAAGACTTGCTCGTATTCTTGCACTAGCCTGTAGACCCCCTTCTTGTGATGTGAAGGTGTGGAGTCAGTGCCTACGTGTAATTCCTTACACCACTCCTCTGGCTGACTTGGTGAGCTGTCACTGAATGGGTGGGCTGAAGCAATGGTGGATGCTGCTGTTTGGATAGCATGTGTATCTACTGAGAACAGCTTATCAATGGTGGCAAATCGGAGCAGCTTAATCTTTTGCTCTCCGCAGTTCAACACTCTCATGGGCACTCTTCCCTTCCATATTAATGAATAAAACTATGATGTAAATAGCATATAGATACCCCACAAATGCAGATAAAAGTAGGTTATGGGAAAAGGGGGAAGAGAGAAACAGGAAAATAGTGGAATAAAGTATAACTTCCAGGTGGGAGAGGAAATGGCAGCACAGCCAGTGGAGGTGAAGCAAGGGGAGCCTGCAACTAAAGAGTTGAGAGCGTTATCACATGGTGACTGAGCCTGATTGTAACGGGAGCATAGAGGTGCCGATCCTGTCTTACCTGCGTTGGTGTAGAAGTGGGTGTCCTGTGGTGGAGTCAGCTATGTGCAGTGGTGGCCGTGGGTTCTTTTATGTGCGACCGTAGTAATAGCTGTGCCCACTTCCTGTATGGGAGTGGAATGCAGTGAGGCTAATGGAACGCACGCCTGCGCATTTGTGTTTAACGTCGCGCATGTGCAGAACGGAGAAAAGGCTGCGCTCACTTCCTAATGAAAGGGAGTGAGACGCAGCTGGGAAGGGAAGGGAAAAGATTAGGGTTTGGGGATGATGAAAGGGCTTTCTACGGGCAAGGATGGCAAAGGGTGGCAGTGACGGAAAGTCAGGCAGATGGTCCTGTCCTGTCCTGTCCGTCCGTCTTTTTGTATCATGAATTGGAAAGACTGCAAGGGGGAGGGGAGGTGCTTGTGCCCAAAAGGAGGAGTTATTCAGATTCATTGCAGTGGGCGGCGGCTGCAAAAAGTACCATTCTCCTTGTTTTTGCTCTGCAAAACAGCCTTTTCAAGGGTTTGGCTTGGGTGACAAAATGTCTTCTGTAGGCGTGGGTTTGTCTCCCTCTCCCTAAGATGTGTCCGGTATAGGCCAGGGTGCCACTCAAGGCCGTAACCAATTCGGGTTATAGCTTCTCGGCCTTTTGGCTAAGATCAAGTGTAGTTTCGGAGGACGCTACCTTGGTCGGTACTGGAAGGTGCCTGGGATTGCACGTCTGCCGGCCTTGAGGGAGTGTGTGCGCCTTCTGGTGACACATAGCCCTCTTGTGCCTGGACGGTTCCCAGGCAACGGGAGGCGATCACCTTTGTTATTTTGAAGTCCTACTGATAAACAGAAAAAAAAAAAATTAAATCTGTTCTTATCAGTTTAATATCTGATACGTCCCCTCTCTAGGGACCATATATTAAATGGATTTTTAGAACAAGGAGATGGAAAAAATCTTGCTCTGTCCACTCCACGCATTGACCTGGTATTGCAGTACCTCCAGGACCGGTGCACCCCTTCTTAACCGAGTTTCCAAAAGCAGAACTCAATTCACCTGATTCAAATGAGCCTCATTAGTGAATTGAAAGAAAGCAAAAACTTTATATGCACCTCAATTTGGCCAATTCACTTTTCACACTTTCACCCTTTTTTTTTATCTTTCACACCTTTTACTTGCTTTATTGATGCAAAAGCTGTGCCAAATAGCAAACTCATCTCCACTCAACTTGACCAACTCTGCTATGTCCCGTGCAGTATCTTATTCTCAGTCTTATCTAGATCATTTGCAATTGAATAGAATAGATCCCTTTTGGACACATTGGATTCAGCTGCTGCAGTGACTGCAGGTGTTAGAAGATGCAGACTTGGCATCAGGTGCTGTCTATCAGATTCCACTCCAATTAAAGCTTCCATTGTTTTTCGGTGTTTTCTTTGAGCAATGTCTTTAGTGATCTGTTGGCTCCCTCTCCTGGAGGAAGAGTTTGCTTGCTCTTGGACTTTCAAAAAGAGAGGTCATGATAGACATTTAGCTTCTGAGCCCAATTGGGGACAGTCATGGGTGATGAATGTTTTGCAACCTGCTGCGAAGCCTGATACCGCAATATAAGGAACGTCAAATACTAAGAATGGGCGGCCTATGAAAGAATTAGTACTTTCATTAAGCATACTTAAACGGCTAATTGGGAATAGACAAACTGTAAAAAGCCCTCTGAGAAAGCCCCTCTCTATCCTTTGTCAGTAAGCTTTTCTGTAGTCTGCCTGTTGATGTATTTTCCGTTTGAACAGTGCACAACATGAAGTGACGGAACACTGGCTTGTCACAATGTCCCCCGCTGACATCACAATAGCGCTGCTGCCTAGAAAGCCAGCTGCGCAGCAGAAGTTGCTCTTTGGGTGGGATGGTGGGCTAATGTATCTATTCCTGCTTGGTGAGAGTTTGACATGATCTAGAGCAACGAGTTCCAGCGGCTAGCGGTTGATTATTGGCTGTAATGGGGCTTTCTGGCTGGTGCTAGCCTTTCTTCTTAGCACACAGGAACCACAATCCCTACACCATGCTTCGATGGATTCTCTCATCCCAGCCCAGTAAAACTACATATTTCACACAGTTATAGGCAGCCCATGGGCATTCACCTGGATTAAAACCCATAACAGCTCATAGACCAAACAATCAATCTACCACTGGACCAAAGACAGGAAGCTAAATCCACTGCCTGCGGTAACTAACTTAATCCTATAGGCTACTCACACAACAAACCCAAGAGAAAGGAAAAAAACATGGCTTCGATTATCCATCCAATGAAAACGCATAACCATTGTGAGCCATTGGACAATGCAATTGCACACATGGTGACATGGTGCACGGCCCAATGAATCAAGTCTGTACTTCATATTCACGGTTTAAGCCCTTGGGTTTTAATGTGTCCAGAGTACATATCCAGAAAGATTCCCTTTTTTTGTGCTAAGCACAAGTCAACAATACATTGTAAGCAGATTCTATTACCAGTCCCACACCATTTTGTGACGCATAATCACACAGTGGCCCAATTAAGATTCCAAGTCATCGAACATGTCCCAGCCATACGCAGAGGAGGCAATAGAATTAGGAAGCTCAAAGAAAGGGAATCTTTCTGGATATATACTCTGGGCACGTTGGAACCCAAGGGCTTAAACCATGAATATGAAGAACCGACTTGATTCATTGGGCCGTGCACATTTTTTCTAACGCCCGGTTCTTTTTCGTGTTCACACTATATATGGTTCCACTATGTATGGAGTTCCATTCTTCCTTGTTTTTTATTTGTCATGTTTGTCATGTCTGATCAACTGGTTACATTATGTCTGATTACCTTGTCTAACAGTTTTTTCTCCCCTTTCTTTACCTTCCATGTTCCCATAGTCACGTGAAATATCCCTGTTGCACTTGATTACGGCTCACTATTCACTATAGGATGTCTTATATCTAACATCACACTCTCACCCATCAGCACTCTATAGGTTTGTATAAGGTATGCGCTTACACATCCGGTCCTCCATAGGTATTTCCACTTATGTAACACTATCCCTATGATCACTCATAACTCATACCCTTGTAGTCAATTACAGCCTCCTCTCTCCCCCCCTCCCCTTCTCCCTTTCCATCTATAATTTTGCCATATATACTAGCAAACACTCAGTGTACCTAGTGGCATCCTATTCGTGGCTATTGGACCTTGCTATAGTCCCACTAGTGCCAAGACATTTGCAGAGCGCATCTGCCTGCGTTGCACACTCCAACTAATTATAAGTAAGCCATTATACTAGCAAACACTCAGTGTACCTAGTGGCATCCTATTCGTGGCTATTGGACCTTGCTATAGTCCCACTAGTGCAAAGACATTTGCAGAGCACGTCTGCCTGCATTGCACACTCCAACTTTTTTAAACTAAGCAATTTTACTAGCAAACACTCAGTGTACCTAGTGGCATCCTATACGTGGCTATTGGACTTTGCTATAGTCCCACTAGTGCCAAGACATTTGCAGAGCGCATCTGCCTGCGTTGCACACTCCAACTAATTTTAACTTAGCCATTATACTAGCAAACACTCAGTGTACCTAGTGGCATCCTATACGTGGCTATTGGACTTTGCTATAGTCCCACTAGTGCCAAGACATTTGCAGAGCGCATCTGCCTGCGTTGCACACTCCAACTAATTATAAGTAAGCCATTATACTAGCAAACACTCAGTGTACCTAGTGGCATCCTATACGTGGCTATTGGACCTTGCTATAGTCCCACTAGTGCCAAGACATTTGCAGAGCGCATCTGCCTGCGTTGCACACTCCAACTAATTATAAGTAAGCCATTATACTAGCAAACACTCAGTGTACCTAGTGGCATCCTATACGTGGCTATTGGACTTTGCTATAGTCCCACTAGTGCCAAGACATTTGCAGAGCGCATCTGCCTGCGTTGCACACTCCAACTAATTATAAGTAAGCCATTATACTAGCAAACACTCAGTGTACCTAGTGGCATCCTATACGTGGCTATTGGACCTTGCTATAGTCCCACTAGTGCCAAGACATTTGCAGAGCGCATCTGCCTGCGTTGCACACTCCAACTAATTATAAGTAAGCCATTATACTAGCAAATACTCAGTGTACCTAGTGGCATCCTATCTGTGGCTATTGGACTTTGCTATAGTCCCACTAGTGCCAAGACATTTGCAGAGCGCATCTGCCTGCGTTGCACACTCCAACTAATTATAAGTAAGCCATTATACTAGCAAACACTCAGTGTACCTAGTGGCATCCTATACGTGGCTATTGGACTTTGCTATAGTCCCACTAGTGCCAAGACATTTGCAGAGCGCATCTGCCTGCGTTGCACACTCCAACTAATTATAAGTAAGCCATTATACTAGCAAACACTCAGTGTACCTAGTGGCATCCTATACGTGGCTATTGGACTTTGCTATAGTCCCACTAGTGCCAAGACATTTGCAGAGCGCATCTGCCTGCGTTGCACACTCCAACTAATTTTAACTTAGCCATTATACTAGCAAACACTCAGTGTACCTAGTGGCATCCTATACGTGGCTATTGGACTTTGCTATAGTCCCACTAGTGCCAAGACATTTGCAGAGCGCATCTGCCTGCGTTGCACACTCCAACTAATTATAAGTAAGCCATTATACTAGCAAACACTCAGTGTACCTAGTGGCATCCTATACGTGGCTATTGGACTTTGCTATAGTCCCACTAGTGCCAAGACATTTGCAGAGCGCATCTGCCTGCGTTGCACACTCCAACTAATTTTAACTTAGCCATTATACTAGCAAACACTCAGTGTACCTAGTGGCATCCTATACGTGGCTATTGGACTTTGCTATAGTCCCACTAGTGCCAAGACATTTGCAGAGCGCATCTGCCTGCGTTGCACACTCCAACTCATTATAACTAAGTTGCATTGTCAGGGATATTTATTCTTTATTATTCTGCTGTTAATAAAGCTAGACCACCACTGCAATCTTCACCACCTCTCAATTTTTACTACCACATTTTCAGTCCACAATCTTGTCGCAATCAACATGAGTGGCAAAATGACAGATGCTGGTGGAAAGGGGAAGAGGCGTGGTGGAAAAGGCAAAAAAGGTTTTGTCTGTGGGGAAAGTGGCAAAGCTCCATTATCATCTGCTGAAGATAGACCATCTACCAGCAAAAGTAAGATGTCTACTACTTACCGTGGACAATCCGATGTGCTCCCTTTTTTACGGACACGAACAACAGGAAGAAAGGTAGATGATGGGCAAAAAAGGAAAATGCTTGAATGGATCTCAAGTGGTCCAACAAGTGCCCTCTCAGCCACTTCAAGTACCGCATCCAAAAAACACCAGTCCTCTGAGTTGTCATCCCAATCACACTTGATTTCTCCCAGCTCTGAAGTCTCCATCAGCCCTGCACAGTATGGTGGAACTGAGATGGCTGAGTCTGCAGAGCTGTTCAGTCACACTATAGCCTGGGAATCAGAGGTCTGCTCCCAAGCTACAGTGAGTACAGAACAGGAAATGGTCTGCAGTGATGCCCAGAACCTTTGTGACTCTGATTCAGGCCGTGAGGACCAAGTTTCTGAGCATAATGTTGACCCTTTGTCACAAACTGTAACACCTGTGGTTATAGACAATGAGGAACATACTGATGAAGATGAGACGCAGATACCCGATTGGGATGACAACTTAAATATTCGGTCAGGGCAAGAAGAGGCTCGGTCTGAGGGGGAGGGGAGTGAAAACACAACAATTGATGATGAAGTTCTAGATCCCACCTACTGTCAACCCCCAGTCAGGCACTCGAGGAGGTCAACAGAGGCGGTGGAGGAGGATGCAACCGACGACGAAGTTACCTTGCGCCTTCCTGGACAGAGTCGGAGCACTGGTAGCACGTCTACAACTGCATCCTCAGCCACCACTCTGCCTATGAGCATTATTCGGGGTGGATCAACAGGTCGCATGGCCTCTAAGCCTTGCCTAGCCTGGTCCTTTTTTGACATAGAAAAAGATCGCCCAAATCATGTGATATGTAAAATTTGTCATGATTCTCTTAGTAGAGGTCAAAACCTCAGCAGTTTGACAACTTCTTCCATGAATCGTCACATGAATAAATATCATAGGTCCCGGTGGGAAGCTCACTGTGCTGCAATGCTGCAAGAGCGAACCATCCACCGCCCGCCCCTTCCAGTGCATCCGCGCGCTCTTCATCTTCTAGGACTGTGGGGACAGCTGTCACACCTGTTTTTCCACGCCAAACTTCCACCACTGTAACCGCAACAGGCAGTTTGCTTGTAAGGTCGTCAGTTGGTTTGGAAGGGGAAACAAGTGAGTGTGTACAGCTCTCTCAGACATCGATAGCACCAACGTTGGATGAAGGCAACATCATGTCTCCGCCTGCACTTTCCTCACAAACCTGCATTTTTCCAGGGACACCCTACTCAACACCGTCTACACACAGCAGCCAGATCTCTGTCCCTCAGATGTGGTCAAATAAAAGGCCACTTCCTCCGACCCATGACAAAGCTAAGAGGTTGACTCTATCCCTCTGTAAGCTGTTGGCTACCGAAATGCTGCCTTTCCGCCTAGTGGACACACAGGATTTTAGAGACCTTATGTCTGTCGCTGTGCCCCAGTACCAGATGCCTAGTCGCCACTACTTCTCTAAGAAAGGTGTGCCCGTGCTACACCAGCATGTCGCACACAACATCACCGCTTCCTTGAGAAACTCTGTGTGTGAACGGGTGCATTTCACCACCGATACTTGGACCAGTAAGCATGGACAGGGACGTTACATGTCGCTGACTGGGCACTGGGTAACTATGGTGATAGATGGTGAAGGGTCTGCTGCACAAGTCTTGCCGTCCCCACGACTTGTGTGTCAATCCTCTGTCTGTCCAAGTTCCGCCACAGCTTCTGCATCCTCCACCTCATCTGGGTCCTCCACCTCCGCCCCAAGCCTGCCTGGTCAGGCCACCAGCGTTCTCACTGCGCAGAAGGAATCACGCACGCCTCATTACTATGCTGGCAGCAGAGCGTAACGGCATCAGGCGGTCTTTAGCTTGACATGTCTTGGGAATAAGAGTCACACAGCTGAGGAGTTGTGGTCAGCTCTGCGGTCCGAGTTTAATAAATGGTTGTCTCCACTCAACCTGCAGCCTGGTAAGGCCGTGTGCGACAATGCTGCAAACCTGGGTGCGGCACTTCGCCTGGGCATTGTGACACACGTACCTTGTATGGCTCACGTGTTGAACCTTGTCGTCCAGCAATTTTTAACACACTATCCCGGCCTAGATGGCCTTCTGAACAGGGCACGAAAACTGTCAGCTCACTTCCGCCGTTCAAGCGCCGCAGCAGAGCGACTTGCATCGCTCCAGAAGTCTTTCGGCCTGCCGGTTCATCGCCTGAAATGCGATGTGGCGACACGCTGGAATTCAACTCTCCACATGTTACAGCGACTGTGGCAGCACCGCAGAGCCCTGGTGCAATACGTCATGACGTATAGCCTGGGCCAACGAGATGCAGAGGTGGGGCAGATCACCCTGATGGAGTGGTCTCAGATCAAGGACCTATGCACCCTTCTGCACAGTTTCGACATGGCGACGAATATGTTTAGCTCTGACAATGCCATTATCAGCATGACGATTCCAGTCATTTACATGCTGGAGCACACGCTAAACACTATTCGGAGTCAGGGGGTGGGACAACATGAAGGGGAGGAACTACAGGAGGATTCATATGCGCAAGGGACAACAACATCACCAAGGTCCAGACGTTCATCATCACCAACGCAGCAGGCATGGGACCATGGGGAACAGGGATCGACAAGGGCGCATAGTAGCAGGCGAAATGTTGAGCAAGGTGCAGGAGAACATGAAGAAATGGAGGACGAACTGTCCATGGACATGGAAGACTCAGCGGATGAGGGAGACCTTGGTCAAATTTCAGTTGAAAGAGGTTGGGGGGAGATGTCAGAGGAAGAAAGAACGGGTAGCACCTCTATGCCACAAACACAGCGTGGACTTGGTCCGCATGGCTGCGCAAGACACATGAGTGCCTTTTTGTTGCACTACCTCCAACATGACAGTCGTATTGTCAAAATTAGAAGTGATGATTAGTGATGAGCGAGCATGCTTGTCACTACTCGGTACTCGCACGAGTATCACTGTACTCGGGCTGCTCGGCGGGGACCGAGTAATCTCGCGATACTCGTGCTTTACTCGTGGTCTTCATTTCTGCATGTTGGCGCTCTTTTGAGAGCCAGCCCTCATGCAGGGATTGGCTGGCAGACCACTGCAATGCCACAGCCCTGTTAGTTGTGGAATTGCAGTGATTGGCCGGCCTGCACAGCGTCACCGAGCCTTTATATAGGCCGGCGCGCTGTGCTCTGCTCACAGCTATTCTGACAGTGAGTGTAGGGAGAGTGTCGCTGATTCAGGGAAAGCTTTGCGGCCCTTTATAGCTTTTTCAGTTGCAGGGCTGCAAACAGTGTGACCAAAAGTCCTTCTCAGGACTATTCTAGTTGTATACAGGCAGGCAGGGTATAGCCAGGTCGGCGTACAGTAGCAGAGTCCTTCTCAGGACTATTGTTGCTATATACAGGCAGGGTATAGCCAGGTCTGAATACAGGCTAGTGACCAAAAGAGTCCTTGTCAGGACTATTGTAGCAGTATACAGGCAGGCAGGCAGGCAGGGTAGTGGTGACCGTATACCAGCCTTCATATCTGGGGCTGGTGTACACAGTGTAAAACAGTCCAGATAGTGTCTGACTTGTCTGTACTGTAATTGTCGCTCCCCAAAAAAACCTGTTAGGTTATTATTGCGTCCGTGCTTGGTTTTTAAAACCGCACGTGTGTGCCTGTTGGTGGCAGCGTACAGGTGCACTGGTGTGCGTTTTTACCAAACTATTATATAACGCACAAGTGTAGTGTATAATACACGTCAGTCAGCAGTGGCTGATAGTGTCAGAGTTCTTAATTTTTGCTCCTAAAACCTGTGTTAGGTTATTATTGCGTCCGTGCTTGGTTTTTAAAACCGCACGTGTGTGCCTGTTGGTGGCAGCGTACAGGTGCACTGGTGTGCGTTTTTACCAAACTATTATATAACGCACAAGTGTAGTGTATAATACACGTCAGTCAGCAGTGGCTGATAGTGTCAGAGTTCTTAATTTTTGCTCCTAAAACCTGTGTTAGGTTATTATTGCGTCCGTGCTTGGTTTTTAAAACCGCACGTGTGTGCCTGTTGGTGGCAGCGTACAGGTGCACTGGTGTGCGTTTTTACCAAACTATTATATAACGCACAAGTGTAGTGTATAATACACGTCAGTCAGCAGTGGCTGATAGTGTCAGAGTTCTTAATTTTTGCTCCTAAAACCTGTGTTAGGTTATTATTGCGTCCGTGCTTGGTTTTTAAAACCGCACGTGTGTGCCTGTTGGTGGCAGCGTACAGGTGCACTGGTGTGCGTTTTTACCAAACTATTATATAACGCACAAGTGTAGTGTATAATACACGTCAGTCAGCAGTGGCTGATAGTGTCAGAGTTCTTAATTTTTGCTCCTAAAACCTGTGTTAGGTTATTATTGCGTCCGTGCTTGGTTTTTAAAACCGCACGTGTGTGCCTGTTGGTGGCAGCGTACAGGTGCACTGGTGTGCGTTTTTACCAAACTATTATATAACGCACAAGTGTAGTGTATAATACACGTCAGTCAGCAGTGGCTGATAGTGTCAGAGTTCTTAATTTTTGCTCCTAAAACCTGTGTTAGGTTCTTAGTGCGTCCGTGCTTGCATTTAAAAACCGCACGTGTGTGCCTGTCGGTGGCAGCGTACAGGTGCACTTGTGTGCAATTTCCAGAAACTTTGATATAACGCACAAGTAGTGAATATACACGTCAGCAGTGCACAGCATTGCAAAATGCGCAAGGGCATTGGCAAGGAACAAGGAAGTGGACGTGATGGTGGTGCAGGCAGAGGCCGAGGTCGTGGGCAAGCTCTAATTTCGCCACAACAAAGGGCCACATCTAGTCGCTCGCACGTCCTGTCCCAAATTCTTGGGGACCGCAGCAGTACACCGCTCTTGAACCAAGACCAGTGTCAACAGGTTGTTAGTTGGATAGCGGATAATGCTTCCAGTCAGATTGGCACCACCACAAACACTCTGTCTTCCACACGGTCAAGTGTCAGTAGCCGTGATACTGCACCGCACATTTCTGAACCTGATCCTCCTTCCTACCACCAGGCTGAGTACACGTCCTCCTCGGACATTAATGATCCCACACTTGGACACTCGGAAGAGCTGTTCACGTTTCCATTCACACATTCTGGCCTCTCGCCAGCTCATATTGAAGTGGGTCATGAGGAGATCGTCTGTACAGATGGCCAAATATTTGAGCAGCCACGTTCTCACGAAGTTGGCAACGTGTCTCAACAAGTGGTGGACGATGATGAGACACAATTGTCAGCAAGTCAGGAGGAGGAGCAGGGTGCGGAAGAGGAAGACGACGTGGTGGATGATCCAGTAACTGACCCAACCTGGCAGGAGGATATGCAGAGCGAGGACAGCAGTGCACAGGGGGAGGGAGGCGTAGCATCACAACAGGCAGTAAGAAGCAGGGTGGTGGCCCCAGGCAGAAGTCAGGCAACCGTTCCCCGGAACAACACGACGACACAAGGTGCCTGTACAAATGTTAGGTCTTCACGAGTCTGGCAGTTTTTTAAGTTGGATCCAGATGATTCAAAAAAGGCCATTTGCAACACCTGCCGTGCCAGCATCAGCAGGGGTACCAAAACTAGCAGCCTGACCACCACCAGCATGATCAGGCACATGTCAGCCAAGCACCCGACTTTGTGGGAAGTACAACAGAGTCGAGGAGCAGTGCTTGCTGATGTCACTGCTACGTCTTCGCTGGTTGTGCATGCGAGCCAATCCTCTGTCCATGCTGCCTGCGAACAAGCCTCCTCCACTCCTGCACCTGCAGTTGCCTACGCAGAAAGAACACCATCATCAAGCACGTCCTTGTCCCAGCGCAGCGTTCAGTTATCCATTCAGCAAACCTTTGAACGCAGGCGCAAATACACTGCCAACACCCCACATGCCACAGTTCTAAATGCTAACATTTCGCGACTGCTTGCGCTGGAAATGTTGCCTTTTAGGCTGGTGGAGACAGAAGCATTCCGTGACCTGATGGCGGCAGCTGTCCCACGTTACTCGGTCCCCAGCCGCCACTATTTCTCCCGGTGTGCCGTCCCCGCGTTGCATAACCACGTGTCACAAAACATCACACGTGCCCTGAACAACGCTGTTTCACCCAAGGTCCACCTAACCACAGACACGTGGACAAGTGCTTGTGGGCAAGGCCGCTACATCTCGTTGACGGCACACTGGGTTAATATTGTGGAAGCTGGGACCCAGTCTGAGCGAGGGACGGAACACGTCCTTCCCACACCAAGGTTTGCAGGCCCTACCTCAGTCAGTGTTTCACCCACACTCTACAGCTCCGGAATGTCATGCTCTTCAGCCTCCTCCTCCTCCTGCGCATCCTCATCCACTGTGCCCTCCACACCAGTCACAAGCTGGAAGCACTGCAGCACTGCCTCGGCGAAGCGGCAACAGGCTGTGCTGAAGCTAATCTGCATAGGTGACAAACCCCACAATGCAGAAGAGCTGTGGACAGCTCTGAAACAGCAGGCAGATCACTGGCTCACACCTCTGAACCTAAAGCCAGGAAAGGTCGTTTGTGACAATGGCCGGAACCTGGTGGCGGCTTTGAGGCGAGGCCAGCTGACACATGTTCCATGCGTGGCCCATGTGCTCAACCTCGTGGTTCAGCGGTTTATAAAGTCATACCCAGAGCTGTCTGATCTGCTGGTAAAAGTTCGCCGCCTGTCTGCACATTTTCGAAAGTCACCTACTGCTTCAGCCGGCCTTGCCGGCTTTCAGCGCCGTTTGCATCTTCCGGCTCACAGACTGGTGTGTGATGTCCCCACGCGTTGGAATTCAACTCTGCACATGTTGGTCAGGATATGTGAGCAGAAGAGGGCAGTTGTTGAGTACCTGCATCACCTAAGCCGTCGGGAAATGGGTCAAACTCCACACATAACACCTGAGGAGTGGAGATGGATGTCAGACCTATGTACCATCCTCCAAAACTTTGAGGACTCCACCAAGATGGTGAGTGGTGATGACGCCATTATTAGCGTCACCATACCGCTACTCTGCCTTCTAAAACGGTCCCTGCTGAAAAACAAACATGATGCATTGCAGGCGGAGCGCGATGAGTTGCAGCAAGAAACAGTAGTGGGTGTGGGTGATAACACACAGCCCAGCCTCGTCTCATCACAACGTGCAGTGGAGGACTATGACGAGGAGGAGGATGAAGACATGGAGCAACTCTCCGGCCAAATTGAGGATATGACATGCACACCAGTCATATCCTCGATTCAGCGTGGCTGGCCAGAGGACAGGGTAGATGAGGAGGAGGAGGAGGAGGAGGAGGAGGAGGACAGCATGTTCAGTCATCTTGTTGGTCAGGCTACTGAAGTCCTGGCTGTTAAGAGTCTGGCGCACATGGCTGACTTTATGGTAAGCTGCCTGTCTCGTGACCCTCGCGTTAAGAACATCTTGGCCGACAATCATTACTGGTTGGTAACACTGTTAGACCCACGCTACAAGGAGAACTTTTTGTCTCTTATTCCCGTGGAGGAGAGGTCAACCAAAATGCAGCAGTTTCGGAAGGCCATACTCACGGAAGTAGGCAAAGCATTCCCCTCCCAAAACGCTAGCGGCATAGGTCAGGAATCAGTGGACAACCGAGGCGTACAGCCGAGAGAGGCACAAGTCCAATCCGCCAGAGGTAGGGGAACAGTCTTTAAGATGTGGGACAGTTTTCTCAGCCCCTCACGTACCACAGCCCCTGAGGTGCGGGGTAGTGCCACAAGAAATCCTAAGTTTGCCCAGATGCTGAAGGAGTACCTTGCAGATCGAACAACTGTACTCCGACATTCCTCTGTGCCTTACAATTATTGGGTATCCAAGCTGGACACGTGGCATGAATTGGCTCTCTACGCCTTGGAAGTCCTGGCCTGCCCTGCTGCTAGCGTTTTGTCAGAGCGTGTTTTTAGTGCCGCAGGTGGAATCATTACAGATAAACGCACCCGCCTGTCAACTGAAAATGCTGACAGGCTGACTCTGATAAAGATGAACAAGGGTTGGATTGGGCCAGACTTCACCACACCACCAGCAAATGAGAGCGGAATTTAAAGTTTGCCATGTACCTCCACTCACCCATGGGTACACTTCTCGACTTTGGATAATCGCTGGACTGCTCCTCCTTCTCCTCATGCGCCATCATGATGACCGTTACAATAGTTAGGTCTTTGTTTCAGGTATACCCCCAGTGGTAAATTTTTTCGCCCATTCTTTGCAGAATGGACATTACAACAACAGGAGACCCGCTCCTTTGCAATGGGAACAATGTTTTGAGGCCCTCATGCACGTCTCTACCCAGGGACAACGTGGAGCCTCCCAATTTTTGGCTGCCCTGCCTAAGGGCTATACTGAAATACACCCACTTCCTTAAAATGGACACTTAATGTTTTGAGGCCCTCATGCACGTCTCTACCCAGGGACAATGTGGAGCCTCCCAATTTTTGGCTGCCCTGCCTAAGGGCTATACTGAAATAGACCCACTTCCTTAAAATGGACACTTAATGTTTTGAGGCCCTCATGCACGTCTCTACCCAGGGACAATGTGGAGCCTCCCAATTTTTGGCTGCCCTACCTAAGGGCTATACTGAAATACACCCACTTCCTTAAAATGGACACTTAATGTTTTGAGGCCATCATGCACGTCTCTACCCAGGGACAATGTGGAGCCTCCCAATTTTTGGCTGCCCTGGCAAAGGGCTATACTGAAATACACCCACTTCCTTAAAATGGACACTTAATGTTTTGAGGCCCTCATGCACGTCTCTACCCAGGGACAATGTGGAGCCTCCCAATTTTTGGCTGCCCTGCCTAAGGGCTATACTGAAATACACCCACTTCCTTAAAATGGACACTTAATGTTTTGAGGCCATCATGCACGTCTCTACCCAGGGACAACGTGGAGCCTCCCAATTTTTGGCTGCCCTGGCAAAGGGCTATACTGAAATAGACCCACTTCCTTACAATGGGCACTTCAGGTTTAAAGGCCATCATGCACGTCTCTATCCAGGGACAATGTGGAGCCTCCCAATTTTTGGCTGCCCTGCCTAAGGGCTATACTATAATACACCCACTTCCTGACAATGGACACTTAATGTTTTGAGGCCCTCATGCACGTCTGTATGCAGGGGCATTGGTGAACCTCACAATTTTGGACTGCCCTGGCAAAGGAAAATACTACAAAGACTCACTTCCTCAAAATGGGCACATTAGACTCAAGAGGCCTTCATGTACGTCTCTTCTCAGGGACATCGGAGTGCCACACAATGTTTTCACTTAAAATCTTTCATGTATTAATCTCAAAAAGTAACATACACCAGATCTATCTCACTATTGGGTATGTGCCCTTAACATTTCCGCCATGAAAAATCATTTTGGGGTCATTTTGGAAGGTTTTCTGGTGAGTCCGTAAAAATGGCGTAAAACGCGGACAAAATTGTTCACAGCTGTGACTTTTGAGTGATAAATGCTTCAAGGGGTCTTCCCCATGCTGTTGCCATGTCATTTGAGCACTCTTCTGAGACTTTTGTGCCATTTTTAGGGTTTCTCCATGCTGCCGGGAGGTCATTTCACAAAAATACTCGGGTCTCCCATAGGATAACATTGGGCTCGTTGCTCGGGCCGAGTACACGAGTATCTTGGGAGGCTCGGCCCGAGCTTCGAGCACCCGAGCTTTTTAGTACTCGCTCATCACTAGTGATGATGACTACTGGATTGCCACACTATTAGATCCCCGGTACAAGTCCAAATTTTGTGACATAATTCCAGCCATAGAAAGGGACGCACGTATGCAGGAGTATCAGCAGAAGCTGTTACTCGATCTTAGCTCGGCTTTTCCACCAAACAACCGTGCAGGTGCAGGGAGGGAATCTCCCAGTTGTAACTTGACAAACATGGGACGGTCTCGTCATCTTCAACAGTCTACCCGTACCAGTAGGACCGTATCTGGTGCCGGTAACAGCAATTTTATGGAATCTTTTCATAATTTTTTTAGACCCTCTTTTGCAAGGCCACCAGAGACAACAAGTCTGACACATACTCAACGGCTGGAGAGGATGATACAGGAGTATCTCCAAATGAACATCGATGCCATGACTGTGCAACTGGAGCCTTGCTCCTTTTGGGCTTCAAACCTAGAAAAATGGCCAGAGCTCTCCAGTTACGCCTTGGAGATTTTGTCGTGTCCAGCTGCCAGCGTTGTCTCTGAACGTGTATTCAGTGCTGCTGCACTTTCCCCACAGACAAAACCTTTTTTGCCTTTTCCACCACGCCTCTTCCCCTTTCCACCAGCATCTGTCATTTTGCCACTCATGTTGATTGCGACAAGATTGTGGACTGAAAATGTGGTAGTAAAAATTGAGAGGTGGTGAAGATTGCAGTGGTGGTCTAGCTTTATTAACAGCAGAATAATAAAGAATAAATATCCCTGACAATGCAACTTAGTTATAATGAGTTGGAGTGTGCAACGCAGGCAGATGCGCTCTGCAAATGTCTTGGCACTAGTGGGACTATAGCAAAGTCCAATAGCCACGTATAGGATGCCACTAGGTACACTGAGTGTTTGCTAGTATAATGGCTAAGTTAAAATTAGTTGGAGTGTGCAACGCAGGCAGATGCGCTCTGCAAATGTCTTGGCACTAGTGGGACTATAGCAAAGTCCAATAGCCACGTATAGGATGCCACTAGGTACACTGAGTGTTTGCTAGTATAATGGCTTACTTATAATTAGTTGGAGTGTGCAACGCAGGCAGATGCGCTCTGCAAATGTCTTGGCACTAGTGGGACTATAGCAAAGTCCAATAGCCACGTATAGGATGCCACTAGGTACACTGAGTGTTTGCTAGTATAATGGCTAAGTTAAAATTAGTTGGAGTGTGCAACGCAGGCAGATGCGCTCTGCAAATGTCTTGGCACTAGTGGGACTATAGCAAAGTCCAATAGCCACGTATAGGATGCCACTAGGTACACTGAGTGTTTGCTAGTATAATGGCTTACTTATAATTAGTTGGAGTGTGCAACGCAGGCAGATGCGCTCTGCAAATGTCTTGGCACTAGTGGGACTATAGCAAAGTCCAATAGCCACGTATAGGATGCCACTAGGTACACTGAGTGTTTGCTAGTATAATGGCTTACTTATAATTAGTTGGAGTGTGCAACGCAGGCAGATGCGCTCTGCAAATGTCTTGGCACTAGTGGGACTATAGCAAAGTCCAATAGCCACAGATAGGATGCCACTAGGTACACTGAGTGTTTGCTAGTATAATGGCTTACTTATAATTAGTTGGAGTGTGCAACGCAGGCAGATGCGCTCTGCAAATGTCTTGGCACTAGTGGGACTATAGCAAGGTCCAATAGCCACGTATAGGATGCCACTAGGTACACTGAGTGTTTGCTAGTATAATGGCTTACTTATAATTAGTTGGAGTGTGCAACGCAGGCAGATGCGCTCTGCAAATGTCTTGGCACTAGTGGGACTATAGCAAAGTCCAATAGCCACGTATAGGATGCCACTAGGTACACTGAGTGTTTGCTAGTATAATGGCTTACTTATAATTAGTTGGAGTGTGCAACGCAGGCAGATGCGCTCTGCAAATGTCTTGGCACTAGTGGGACTATAGCAAGGTCCAATAGCCACGTATAGGATGCCACTAGGTACACTGAGTGTTTGGTAGTATAATGGCTTACTTATAATTAGTTGGAGTGTGCAACGCAGGCAGATGCGCTCTGCAAATGTCTTGGCACTAGTGGGACTATAGCAAAGTCCAATAGCCACGTATAGGATGCCACTAGGTACACTGAGTGTTTGCTAGTATAATTGCTTAGTTTAAAAAAGTTGGAGTGTGCAATGCAGGCAGACGTGCTCTGCAAATGTCTTTTTACTAGTGGGACTATAGCAAAGTCCAATAGCCACGTATAGGATGCCACTAGGTACACTGAGTGTTTGCTAGTATAATGGCTTACTTATAATTAGTTGGAGTGTGCAACGCAGGCAGATGCGCTCTGCAAATGTCTTGGCACTAGTGGGACTATAGCAAGGTCCAATAGCCACGTATAGGATGCCACTAGGTACACTGAGTGTTTGCTAGTATAATGGCTTACTTATAATTAGTTGGAGTGTGCAACGCAGGCAGATGCGCTCTGCAAATGTCTTGGCACTAGTGGGACTATAGCAAAGTCCAATAGCTACAGATAGGATGCCACTAGGTACACTGAGTGTTTGCTAGTATAATGGACCTGACATTACCTCTCTACTAACCAGAATCCCACAATGTCTGTCTGCTATTTCATCCTTCTTCTCTGTGCGATTCCTAAAACTTAACATGGACAAAACAGAATTCATTGTCTTTCCTCCTCCTCACTCATCTCCTCCAACAAGCCTTTCCATCAAACTCGATGGTTGCTTACTCTCCCCAGTCTCACAAGCTCGTTGCCTTGGAGTGACCCTCGACTCTGCTCTATCCTTCAAGCCACACATCCAAGCCCTCTTCACCTCATGCCGATTACAACTCAAAAACATCTCCCGGATCCGTGCTTTCCTTAACCAAGAATCAGCAAAAACATTAGTGCATGCCCTCATCATCTCCCGCCTCGACTACTGCAACCTCCTGCTCTCTGGCCTCCCTTCCAACACTCTTGCACCCCTCCAATCTATCCTAAACTCTGCGGCCCGCTTAATCCACCTCTCCCCTCGCTACTCCCCAGCCTCGCCACTCTGCCAATCCCTTCACTGGCTTCCCATCACCCAACGACTCCAGTTCAAAACACTAACTATGACATACAAAGCCATGCACAACCTGTCTCCTCCCTACATCTGTGACCTAGTCTCCCGGTACCTACCTGCACGCAACCTCAGATCCTCACAAGATCTCCTTCTCTGCTCCTCCCTTATCTCCTCTTCCCACAATCGCGTACAAGATTTCTCCCGTGCATCCCCCATACTTTGGAATGCTCTACCTCAGCACATCAGACTCTCCCCTACCGTGGAAAGCTTCAAGAGGAACCTCAAGACCCACCTCTTCCAACAAGCCTATAACCTACAACAGCCCTCAGTCCAGTAGACCACTGCGCAACCAGCTCTGTCCTCACCTATTGTACCATCACCCATTCCCTGTAGACTGTAAGCCCTCGCGGGCAGGGTCCTCTCTCCTCCTGTACCAGTCTGTTATGTACTGTTAATGATTGTTGTACGTATACCCTTTCACTTGTAAAGCGCCATGGAATAAATGGCGCTATAATAATAAATAATAATAATAATAATAATAATGGCTTACTTATAATTAGTTGGAGTGTGCAACGCAGGCAGATGCGCTCTGCAAATGTCTTGGCACTAGTGGGACTATAGCAAGGTCCAATAGCCACGTATAGGATGCCACTAGGTACACTGAGTGTTTGCTAGTATAATGGCTTACTTATAATTAGTTGGAGTGTGCAACGCAGGCAGATGCGCTCTGCAAATGTCTTGGCACTAGTGGGACTATAGCAAGGTCCAATAGCCACGTATAGGATGCCACTAGGTACACTGAGTGTTTGCTAGTATAATGGCTTACTTATAATTAGTTGGAGTGTGCAACGCAGGCAGATGCGCTCTGCAAATGTCTTGGCACTAGTGGGACTATAGCAAAGTCCAATAGCCACAGATAGGATGCCACTAGGTACACTGAGTGTTTGCTAGTATAATGGCTTACTTATAATTAGTTGGAGTGTGCAACGCAGGCAGATGCGCTCTGCAAATGTCTTGGCACTAGTGGGACTATAGCAAAGTCCAATAGCCACGTATAGGATGCCACTAGGTACACTGAGTGTTTGCTAGTAAAATTGCTTAGTTTAAAAAAGTTGGAGTGTGCAATGCAGGCAGACGTGCTCTGCAAATGTCTTTGCACTAGTGGGACTATAGCAAAGTCCAATAGCCACGTATAGGATGCCACTAGGTACACTGAGTGTTTGCTAGTATAATGGCTAAGTTAAAATTAGTTGGAGTGTGCAACGCAGGCAGATGCGCTCTGCAAATGTCTTGGCACTAGTGGGACTATAGCAAAGTCCAATAGCCACGTATAGGATGCCACTAGGTACACTGAGTGTTTGCTAGTATAATGGCTTACTTATAATTAGTTGGAGTGTGCAACGCAGGCAGATGCGCTCTGCAAATGTCTTGGCACTAGTGGGACTATAGCAAAGTCCAATAGCCACGTATAGGATGCCACTAGGTACACTGAGTGTTTGCTAGTATAATGGCTAAGTTAAAATTAGTTGGAGTGTGCAACGCAGGCAGATGCGCTCTGCAAATGTCTTGGCACTAGTGGGACTATAGCAAAGTCCAATAGCCACGTATAGGATGCCACTAGGTACACTGAGTGTTTGCTAGTATAATGGCTTACTTATAATTAGTTGGAGTGTGCAACGCAGGCAGATGCGCTCTGCAAATGTCTTGGCACTAGTGGGACTATAGCAAAGTCCAATAGCCACGTATAGGATGCCACTAGGTACACTGAGTGTTTGCTAGTATAATGGCTTACTTATAATTAGTTGGAGTGTGCAACGCAGGCAGATGCGCTCTGCAAATGTCTTGGCACTAGTGGGACTATAGCAAGGTCCAATAGCCACGTATAGGATGCCACTAGGTACACTGAGTGTTTGCTAGTATAATGGCTTACTTATAATTAGTTGGAGTGTGCAACGCAGGCAGATGCGCTCTGCAAATGTCTTGGCACTAGTGGGACTATAGCAAAGTCCAATAGCTACAGATAGGATGCCACTAGGTACACTGAGTGTTTGCTAGTATAATGGACCTGACATTACCTCTCTACTAACCAGAATCCCACAATGTCTGTCTGCTATTTCATCCTTCTTCTCTGTGCGATTCCTAAAACTTAACATGGACAAAACAGAATTCATTGTCTTTCCTCCTCCTCACTCATCTCCTCCAACAAGCCTTTCCATCAAACTCGATGGTTGCTTACTCTCCCCAGTCTCACAAGCTCGTTGCCTTGGAGTGACCCTCGACTCTGCTCTATCCTTCAAGCCACACATCCAAGCCCTCTTCACCTCATGCCGATTACAACTCAAAAACATCTCCCGGATCCGTGCTTTCCTTAACCAAGAATCAGCAAAAACATTAGTGCATGCCCTCATCATCTCCCGCCTCGACTACTGCAACCTCCTGCTCTCTGGCCTCCCTTCCAACACTCTTGCACCCCTCCAATCTATCCTAAACTCTGCGGCCCGCTTAATCCACCTCTCCCCTCGCTACTCCCCAGCCTCGCCACTCTGCCAATCCCTTCACTGGCTTCCCATCACCCAACGACTCCAGTTCAAAACACTAACTATGACATACAAAGCCATGCACAACCTGTCTCCTCCCTACATCTGTGACCTAGTCTCCCGGTACCTACCTGCACGCAACCTCAGATCCTCACAAGATCTCCTTCTCTGCTCCTCCCTTATCTCCTCTTCCCACAATCGCGTACAAGATTTCTCCCGTGCATCCCCCATACTTTGGAATGCTCTACCTCAGCACATCAGACTCTCCCCTACCGTGGAAAGCTTCAAGAGGAACCTCAAGACCCACCTCTTCCAACAAGCCTATAACCTACAACAGCCCTCAGTCCAGTAGACCACTGCGCAACCAGCTCTGTCCTCACCTATTGTACCATCACCCATTCCCTGTAGACTGTAAGCCCTCGCGGGCAGGGTCCTCTCTCCTCCTGTACCAGTCTGTTATGTACTGTTAATGATTGTTGTACGTATACCCTTTCACTTGTAAAGCGCCATGGAATAAATGGCGCTATAATAATAAATAATAATAATAATAATAATAATGGCTTACTTATAATTAGTTGGAGTGTGCAACGCAGGCAGATGCGCTCTGCAAATGTCTTGGCACTAGTGGGACTATAGCAAGGTCCAATAGCCACGTATAGGATGCCACTAGGTACACTGAGTGTTTGCTAGTATAATGGCTTACTTATAATTAGTTGGAGTGTGCAACGCAGGCAGATGCGCTCTGCAAATGTCTTGGCACTAGTGGGACTATAGCAAAGTCCAATAGCCACAGATAGGATGCCACTAGGTACACTGAGTGTTTGCTAGTATAATGGCTTACTTATAATTAGTTGGAGTGTGCAACGCAGGCAGATGCGCTCTGCAAATGTCTTGGCACTAGTGGGACTATAGCAAAGTCCAATAGCCACGTATAGGATGCCACTAGGTACACTGAGTGTTTGCTAGTAAAATTGCTTAGTTTAAAAAAGTTGGAGTGTGCAATGCAGGCAGACGTGCTCTGCAAATGTCTTTGCACTAGTGGGACTATAGCAAAGTCCAATAGCCACGTATAGGATGCCACTAGGTACACTGAGTGTTTGCTAGTATAATGGCTAAGTTAAAATTAGTTGGAGTGTGCAACGCAGGCAGATGCGCTCTGCAAATGTCTTGGCACTAGTGGGACTATAGCAAAGTCCAATAGCCACGTATAGGATGCCACTAGGTACACTGAGTGTTTGCTAGTATAATGGCTTACTTATAATTAGTTGGAGTGTGCAACGCAGGCAGATGCGCTCTGCAAATGTCTTGGCACTAGTGGGACTATAGCAAAGTCCAATAGCCACGTATAGGATGCCACTAGGTACACTGAGTGTTTGCTAGAATAATGGCTAAGTTAAAATTAGTTGGAGTGTGCAACGCAGGCAGATGCGCTCTGCAAATGTCTTGGCACTAGTGGGACTATAGCAAAGTCCAATAGCCACGTATAGGATGCCACTAGGTACACTGAGTGTTTGCTAGTATAATGGCTTACTTATAATTAGTTGGAGTGTGCAACGCAGGCAGATGCGCTCTGCAAATGTCTTGGCACTAGTGGGACTATAGCAAAGTCCAATAGCCACGTATAGGATGCCACTAGGTACACTGAGTGTTTGCTAGTATAATGGCTTACTTATAATTAGTTGGAGTGTGCAACGCAGGCAGATGCGCTCTGCAAATGTCTTGGCACTAGTGGGACTATAGCAAAGTCCAATAGCCACAGATAGGATGCCACTAGGTACACTGAGTGTTTGCTAGTATAATGGCTTACTTATAATTAGTTGGAGTGTGCAACGCAGGCAGATGCGCTCTGCAAATGTCTTGGCACTAGTGGGACTATAGCAAGGTCCAATAGCCACGTATAGGATGCCACTAGGTACACTGAGTGTTTGCTAGTATAATGGCTTACTTATAATTAGTTGGAGTGTGCAACGCAGGCAGATGCGCTCTGCAAATGTCTTGGCACTAGTGGGACTATAGCAAAGTCCAATAGCCACGTATAGGATGCCACTAGGTACACTGAGTGTTTGCTAGTATAATGGCTTACTTATAATTAGTTGGAGTGTGCAACGCAGGCAGATGCGCTCTGCAAATGTCTTGGCACTAGTGGGACTATAGCAAGGTCCAATAGCCACGTATAGGATGCCACTAGGTACACTGAGTGTTTGCTAGTATAATGGCTTACTTATAATTAGTTGGAGTGTGCAACGCAGGCAGATGCGCTCTGCAAATGTCTTGGCACTAGTGGGACTATAGCAAAGTCCAATAGCCACGTATAGGATGCCACTAGGTACACTGAGTGTTTGCTAGTAAAATTGCTTAGTTTAAAAAAGTTGGAGTGTGCAATGCAGGCAGACGTGCTCTGCAAATGTCTTTGCACTAGTGGGACTATAGCAAAGTCCAATAGCCACGTATAGGATGCCACTAGGTACACTGAGTGTTTGCTAGTATAATGGCTAAGTTAAAATTAGTTGGAGTGTGCAACGCAGGCAGATGCGCTCTGCAAATGTCTTGGCACTAGTGGGACTATAGCAAAGTCCAATAGCCACGTATAGGATGCCACTAGGTACACTGAGTGTTTGCTAGTATAATGGCTTACTTATAATTAGTTGGAGTGTGCAACGCAGGCAGATGTGCTCTGCAAATGTCTTGGCACTAGTGGGACTATAGCAAAGTCCAATAGCCACGTATAGGATGCCACTAGGTACACTGAGTGTTTGCTAGTATAATGGCTAAGTTAAAATTAGTTGGAGTGTGCAACGCAGGCAGATGCGCTCTGCAAATGTCTTGGCACTAGTGGGACTATAGCAAAGTCCAATAGCCACGTATAGGATGCCACTAGGTACACTGAGTGTTTGCTAGTATAATGGCTTACTTATAATTAGTTGGAGTGTGCAACGCAGGCAGATGCGCTCTGCAAATGTCTTGGCACTAGTGGGACTATAGCAAAGTCCAATAGCCACGTATAGGATGCCACTAGGTACACTGAGTGTTTGCTAGTATAATGGCTTACTTATAATTAGTTGGAGTGTGCAACGCAGGCAGATGCGCTCTGCAAATGTCTTGGCACTAGTGGGACTATAGCAAAGTCCAATAGCCACAGATAGGATGCCACTAGGTACACTGAGTGTTTGCTAGTATAATGGCTTACTTATAATTAGTTGGAGTGTGCAACGCAGGCAGATGCGCTCTGCAAATGTCTTGGCACTAGTGGGACTATAGCAAGGTCCAATAGCCACGTATAGGATGCCACTAGGTACACTGAGTGTTTGCTAGTATAATGGCTTACTTATAATTAGTTGGAGTGTGCAACGCAGGCAGATGCGCTCTGCAAATGTCTTGGCACTAGTGGGACTATAGCAAAGTCCAATAGCCACGTATAGGATGCCACTAGGTACACTGAGTGTTTGCTAGTATAATGGCTTACTTATAATTAGTTGGAGTGTGCAACGCAGGCAGATGCGCTCTGCAAATGTCTTGGCACTAGTGGGACTATAGCAAGGTCCAATAGCCACGTATAGGATGCCACTAGGTACACTGAGTGTTTGCTAGTATAATGGCTTACTTATAATTAGTTGGAGTGTGCAACGCAGGCAGATGCGCTCTGCAAATGTCTTGGCACTAGTGGGACTATAGCAAAGTCCAATAGCCACGTATAGGATGCCATTAGGTACACTGAGTGTTTGCTAGTATAATGGTTAAGTTAAAATTAGTTGGAGTGTGCAACGCAGGCAGATGCGCTCTGCAAATGTCTTGGCACTAGTGGGACTATAGCAAAGTCCAATAGCCACGTATAGGATGCCACTAGGTACACTGAGTGTTTGCTAGTAAAATTGCTTAGTTTAAAAAAGTTGGAGTGTGCAATGCAGGCAGACGTGCTCTGCAAATGTCTTTGCACTAGTGGGACTATAGCAAAGTCCAATAGCCACGTATAGGATGCCACTAGGTACACTGAGTGTTTGCTAGTATAATGGCTTACTTATAATTAGTTGGAGTGTGCAACGCAGGCAGATGCGCTCTGCAAATGTCTTGGCACTAGTGGGACTATAGCAAAGTCCAATAGCCACGTATAGGATGCCACTAGGTACACTGAGTGTTTGCTAGTATAATGGCTAAGTTAAAATTAGTTGGAGTGTGCAACGCAGGCAGATGCGCTCTGCAAATGTCTTGGCACTAGTGGGACTATAGCAAAGTCCAATAGCCACGTATAGGATGCCACTAGGTACACTGAGTGTTTGCTAGTATAATGGCTTACTTATAATTAGTTGGAGTGTGCAACGCAGGCAGATGCGCTCTGCAAATGTCTTGGCACTAGTGGGACTATAGCAAAGTCCAATAGCCACGTATAGGATGCCACTAGGTACACTGAGTGTTTGCTAGTATAATGGCTTACTTATAATTAGTTGGAGTGTGCAACGCAGGCAGATGCGCTCTGCAAATGTCTTGGCACTAGTGGGACTATAGCAAAGTCCAATAGCCACAGATAGGATGCCACTAGGTACACTGAGTGTTTGCTAGTATAATGGCTTACTTATAATTAGTTGGAGTGTGCAACGCAGGCAGATGCGCTCTGCAAATGTCTTGGCACTAGTGGGACTATAGCAAGGTCCAATAGCCACGTTTAGGATGCCACTAGGTACACTGAGTGTTTGCTAGTATAATGGCTTACTTATAATTAGTTGGAGTGTGCAACGCAGGCAGATGCGCTCTGCAAATGTCTTGGCACTAGTGGGACTATAGCAAAGTCCAATAGCCACGTATAGGATGCCACTAGGTACACTGAGTGTTTGCTAGTATAATGGCTTACTTATAATTAGTTGGAGTGTGCAACGCAGGCAGATGCGCTCTGCAAATGTCTTGGCACTAGTGGGACTATAGCAAGGTCCAATAGCCACGTATAGGATGCCACTAGGTACACTGAGTGTTTGCTAGTATAATGGCTTACTTATAATTAGTTGGAGTGTGAAACGCAGGCAGATGCGCTCTGCAAATGTCTTGGCACTAGTGGGACTATAGCAAAGTCCAATAGCCACGTATAGGATGCCACTAGGTACACTGAGTGTTTTCTAGTATAATGGTTAAGTTAAAATTAGTTGGAGTGTGCAACGCAGGCAGATGCGCTCTGCAAATGTCTTGGCACTAGTGGGACTATAGCAAAGTCCAATAGCCACGTATAGGATGCCACTAGGTACACTGAGTGTTTGCTAGTAAAATTGCTTAGTTTAAAAAAGTTGGAGTGTGCAATGCAGGCAGACGTGCTCTGCAAATGTCTTTGCACTAGTGGGACTATAGCAAAGTCCAATAGCCACGTATAGGATGCCACTAGGTACACTGAGTGTTTGCTAGTATAATGGCTTACTTATAATTAGTTGGAGTGTGCAACGCAGGCAGATGCGCTCTGCAAATGTCTTGGCACTAGTGGGACTATAGCAAGGTCCAATAGCCACGTATAGGATGCCACTAGGTACACTGAGTGTTTGCTAGTATAATGGCTTACTTATAATTAGTTGGAGTGTGCAACGCAGGCAGATGCGCTCTGCAAATGTCTTGGCACTAGTGGGACTATAGCAAAGTCCAATAGCCACAGATAGGATGCCACTAGGTACACTGAGTGTTTGCTAGTATAATGGACCTGACATTACCTCTCTACTAACCAGAATCCCACAATGTCTGTCTGCTATTTCATCCTTCTTCTCTGTGCGATTCCTAAAACTTAACATGGACAAAACAGAATTCATTGTCTTTCCTCCTCCTCACTCATCTCCTCCAACAAGCCTTTCCATCAAACTCGATGGTTGCTTACTCTCCCCAGTCTCACAAGCTCGTTGCCTTGGAGTGACCCTCGACTCTGCTCTATCCTTCAAGCCACACATCCAAGCCCTCTTCACCTCATGCCGATTACAACTCAAAAACATCTCCCGGATCCGTGCTTTCCTTAACCAAGAATCAGCAAAAACATTAGTGCATGCCCTCATCATCTCCCGCCTCGACTACTGCAACCTCCTGCTCTCTGGCCTCCCTTCCAACACTCTTGCACCCCTCCAATCTATCCTAAACTCTGCGGCCCGCTTAATCCACCTCTCCCCTCGCTACTCCCCAGCCTCGCCACTCTGCCAATCCCTTCACTGGCTTCCCATCACCCAACGACTCCAGTTCAAAACACTAACCATGACATACAAAGCCATGCACAACCTGTCTCCTCCCTACATCTGTGACCTAGTCTCCCGGTACCTACCTGCACGCAACCTCAGATCCTCACAAGATCTCCTTCTCTGCTCCTCCCTTATCTCCTCTTCCCACAATCGCGTACAAGATTTCTCCCGTGCATCCCCCATACTTTGGAATGCTCTACCTCAGCACATCAGACTCTCCCCTACCGTGGAAAGCTTCAAGAGGAACCTCAAGACCCACCTCTTCCAACAAGCCTATAACCTACAACAGCCCTCAGTCCAGTAGACCACTGCGCAACCAGCTCTGTCCTCACCTATTGTACCATCACCCATTCCCTGTAGACTGTAAGCCCTCGCGGGCAGGGTCCTCTCTCCTCCTGTACCAGTCTGTTATGTACTGTTAATGATTGTTGTACGTATACCCTTTCACTTGTAAAGCGCCATGGAATAAATGGCGCTATAATAATAAATAATAATAATAATAATAATAATGGCTTACTTATAATTAGTTGGAGTGTGCAACGCAGGCAGATGCGCTCTGCAAATGTCTTGGCACTAGTGGGACTATAGCAAGGTCCAATAGCCACGTATAGGATGCCACTAGGTACACTGAGTGTTTGCTAGTATAATGGCTTACTTATAATTAGTTGGAGTGTGCAACGCAGGCAGATGCGCTCTGCAAATGTCTTGGCACTAGTGGGACTATAGCAAAGTCCAATAGCCACAGATAGGATGCCACTAGGTACACTGAGTGTTTGCTAGTATAATGGACCTGACATTACCTCTCTACTAACCAGAATCCCACAATGTCTGTCTGCTATTTCATCCTTCTTCTCTGTGCGATTCCTAAAACTTAACATGGACAAAACAGAATTCATTGTCTTTCCTCCTCCTCACTCATCTCCTCCAACAAGCCTTTCCATCAAACTCGATGGTTGCTTACTCTCCCCAGTCTCACAAGCTCGTTGCCTTGGAGTGACCCTCGACTCTGCTCTATCCTTCAAGCCACACATCCAAGCCCTCTTCACCTCATGCCGATTACAACTCAAAAACATCTCCCGGATCCGTGCTTTCCTTAACCAAGAATCAGCAAAAACATTAGTGCATGCCCTCATCATCTCCCGCCTCGACTACTGCAACCTCCTGCTCTCTGGCCTCCCTTCCAACACTCTTGCACCCCTCCAATCTATCCTAAACTCTGCGGCCCGCTTAATCCACCTCTCCCCTCGCTACTCCCCAGCCTCGCCACTCTGCCAATCCCTTCACTGGCTTCCCATCACCCAACGACTCCAGTTCAAAACACTAACCATGACATACAAAGCCATGCACAACCTGTCTCCTCCCTACATCTGTGACCTAGTCTCCCGGTACCTACCTGCACGCAACCTCAGATCCTCACAAGATCTCCTTCTCTGCTCCTCCCTTATCTCCTCTTCCCACAATCGCGTACAAGATTTCTCCCGTGCATCCCCCATACTTTGGAATGCTCTACCTCAGCACATCAGACTCTCCCCTACCATGGAAAGCTTCAAGAGGAACCTCAAGACCCACCTCTTCCAACAAGCCTATAACCTACAACAGCCCTCAGTCCAGTAGACCACTGCGCAACCAGCTCTGTCCTCACCTATTGTACCATCACCCATTCCCTGTAGACTGTAAGCCCTCGCGGGCAGGGTCCTCTCTCCTCCTGTACCAGTCTGTTATGTACTGTTAATGATTGTTGTACGTATACCCTTTCACTTGTAAAGCGCCATGGAATAAATGGCGCTATAATAATAAATAATAATAATAATTATAATAATGGCTTACTTATAATTAGTTGGAGTGTGCAACGCAGGCAGATGCGCTCTGCAAATGTCTTGGCACTAGTGGGACTATAGCAAGGTCCAATAGCCACGTATAGGATGCCACTAGGTACACTGAGTGTTTGCTAGTATAATGGCTTACTTATAATTAGTTGGAGTGTGCAACGCAGGCAGATGCGCTCTGCAAATGTCTTGGCACTAGTGGGACTATAGCAAGGTCCAATAGCCACGTATAGGATGCCACTAGGTACACTGAGTGTTTGCTAGTATAATGGCTTACTTATAATTAGTTGGAGTGTGCAACGCAGGCAGATGCGCTCTGCAAATGTCTTGGCACTAGTGGGACTATAGCAAAGTCCAATAGCCACAGATAGGATGCCACTAGGTACACTGAGTGTTTGCTAGTATAATGGCTTACTTATAATTAGTTGGAGTGTGCAACGCAGGCAGATGCGCTCTGCAAATGTCTTGGCACTAGTGGGACTATAGCAAAGTCCAATAGCCACGTATAGGATGCCACTAGGTACACTGAGTGTTTGCTAGTAAAATTGCTTAGTTTAAAAAAGTTGGAGTGTGCAATGCAGGCAGACGTGCTCTGCAAATGTCTTTGCACTAGTGGGACTATAGCAAAGTCCAATAGCCACAGATAGGATGCCACTAGGTACACTGAGTGTTTGCTAGTATAATGGCTTACTTATAATTAGTTGGAGTGTGCAACGCAGGCAGATGCGCTCTGCAAATGTCTTGGCACTAGTGGGACTATAGCAAAGTCCAATAGCCACGTATAGGATGCCACTAGGTACACTGAGTGTTTGCTAGTATAATGGCTAAGTTAAAATTAGTTGGAGTGTGCAACGCAGGCAGATGCGCTCTGCAAATGTCTTGGCACTAGTGGGACTATAGCAAAGTCCAATAGCCACGTATAGGATGCCACTAGGTACACTGAGTGTTTGCTAGTAAAATTGCTTAGTTTAAAAAAGTTGGAGTGTGCAATGCAGGCAGACGTGCTCTGCAAATGTCTTTGCACTAGTGGGACTATAGCAAAGTCCAATAGCCACAGATAGGATGCCACTAGGTACACTGAGTGTTTGCTAGTATAATGGCTTAGTTATAATGAGTTGGAGTGTGCAGAGGACAGGAGGGTACAGTGGCAGGATTGTGGTGCTCTGGGTAGAGGAATGGAAGCCTGCCTTTCTATTCCCTCCTAATGGTGAAATGCAGGGAGGAAATCCCTGACCTTGGCTACACAGATGCTGTTGCTGTTTGCAGGACCTGTCACCTATGGCTCTCTGACCCTGCCGGTTTGAGTCCTTAAAAGGACTGCTATAAAGTGCTCTCCCTATGCTGTCTAACGCTGTGTATGCAGCGCATACAGCTGTATCGGCTATAGGACTCAGGAGGACGGAGCTGCGACAGTGATGTCTGACACCAAAGACGCAGAAGGCAGATAATGGCGTCCGTGAAGAAAATGTCCGGTTTTATAATGCAGGGACATGTGACATGCAGATCCTATCACACATGCCGTTGCTTCTCTGGCTCAAAGTCAACTTAGCTGTGTGTGTGTCTGTGATTGGCTGACATGCTGGCCCGCCCCACAAGACGCGCGCACTTAGGGAAGGAAGACAAGAAAAAAAAAAAAAAAATGGCGATCGCCATTATAGAAACAGCAGTGATCTGAAGGCGCTGTTCACGCACACTATACACTGAAATGTGATAATAGTTTGATTCACAGAGTGACTTACACTATTACAGCAGAAACCAAGCTATGATTTAGCTGTTTTTTGGCTGCTAGAACCGTTCTCGAACGTTTCTAGAACTATCGAGATTTTGCAAAAAGCTCGAGTTCTAGTTCGATCTAGAACATGCCCCAAAATCACTCGAGCCTAGAACTGGAGAACCACGAACCACGAACCGCGCTCAACTCTATCCAGGAGCTTTGGTTCCCTGAGTTTCCAATAGCAAATGTCTAGAAAAAACTCTGTCCATTGGCACAACTCAGCAAGAAAACGAGAAGACCGAGAAGATATATTTCATTTATCTTAATGCCACCTTCTTAACAGCACTAAACCCTTCTATTATGTCCCTTAGCCTTTTGAGCTTATCCTCTGGTAAGCGGAAGACCATGCCTCTGGTATCGATCTCAGTGCCTAAAAACTGTATTATAGTAGCCAATCAGAATACAAAAGGATGCATAGGAAGCGTGACTTTATTTCAATATTTTAAAACAATCCAATAAAATGAAGAAAAGTCACTCATACAAGATCCACAGAAGTTGTATAATACATACATAAATCAAAACACTATAAGGCCTGTTTCACACGTCAGTGATTCTGGTACGTTTGTGCTTTTTTTTAAACATAACAGAATCACTGAGATACGCAGATCCATTATAATGAATGGGTCTGCTCACACATCAGTGATTTTTCACTGCACGTGTCTCCGTGCGGCGTACCCGCGTGTCCGTGATTGCTGCACGGAGACATGTCCATTTTTTTCTGGCATCACTGATAGGATGTCCATAAGGTGGCAGCAGAGCATAACAGAAAAAGGTGCCTATTGTGCACTGAAAAGACCCAATGTGATGCACCAGACATATAGAGCCCTAATGGATTCACAAATATAAGATATATCATGAATGACTACTGCATAATGAACGCTAGCATGAAAAAAGAAAGGAATCCATAAAAATAAATAATAAATGGTGCACATATGTTAGAGCCCCACCGAAGGACAAAAAAAGTCTGATGGAAATAGAGAGCATATAGGAACAATAAGAATGTGCAACAGAGAGGAAGGTGAGAATGCAGGATCAATCACTGCCTGTCAGATATTAATAATCAGGGAAATAACTCTGGAGCAGACGCACAAATTAGGGTCTTACCTGGTAAGGTAACAAATAATTAATAGTAGTTGCACTCACCTATTAAGGTTGTGCCAGTCACAACCCCTAAATGCACGTTACAAATGGCGACAGCCGCAGCCCCTAGTAGAAGAGCAATAACGTATAGGAGGAAAATCGGGTGCGTGCCGCGCTGTCACCAAAGGAAACTGATGTTAATTATTTCATCTCTTTATTCTTTTTTCCGGTCAATGTGTTTCAGAGATCACTGTCTCCTTCATCAGGGCAAAAAAAGAACAGTATGCAATCAAAGGAGGAAGAACCTCTATATATACACATATGGAGCTACGTCAGAGGACTGACTGCTGTATTTCAAATACTGCCGGGATGGTCAACTGTTACAATACCGGCCATAAAAGTTCTCAAGTGATATATTGAGAAACATTTATAAAATCACTGGGGTATAGTGTTTCAAATTTCATCAGCTTTTTGAGACAAAAATCAGAAAAAGAAGAAGAAGAAGGACAAAATGAAAAAAAGAAAAAAAAGAAGAAAAAAAAACCAAAAAGGGAGCATTGAGCTCCAGACCCTGTATTGAGTCTTAGAAGTGTAGTGACAAGTGCATCTGTCCACAACCCTGTAAGGGTGAACGGGATGACGGACAAGAAAAATTATGTTCGTGGCAAAAAATGGTGGTGTTGCTATATAAAATTGCATTAAGAATAAAGAAAGGAAAAATTTCTTTATAAAAGTAGTGAAGAAAAAAGTGGAAAAAAGGGGAGTGTAAGCCATTTTACTAATAAATAGTGATGAGCGAGCATGCTTGTTACTACTCGGTACTCGCACGAGTATCACTGTACTCGGTCTACTCGACGGGGACCGAGTAATCTCGCGATACTCGTGCTGTACTCGTGGTCTTCATCCCTGCATGTTGGCGCTCTTTTGAGAGCCAGCCCTCATGCAGGGATTGGCTGGCAGACCACTGCAATGCCACAGCCCTGTTAGTTGTGGAATTGCAGTGATTGGCCGGCCTGCACAGCGTGACCGAGCCTTTATACCGGCGGGCGCGCTGTGCTCTGCTCACAGCTATCCAGACAGTCAGTGCAGGGAGAGGGTCGCTGCTTCAGGGAAAGGTTTGCGGCCCTTTATAGCTATTTCCGTAGCAGGGCTGCAAACAGTGTGACCAAAAGTCCTTCTCAGGACTATTCTAGTTGTATACAGGCAGGCAGGGTATAGCCAGGTCGGAGTACAGTAGCAGAGTCCTTCTCAGGACTATTGTTGCTGTATACAGGCAGGGTATAGCCAGGTTGGAATACAGGCTAGTGACCAAAAGAGTCCTTGTCAGGACTATTGTAGCAGTATACAGGCAGGCAGGCAGGCAGGCAGGGTATATAGCCATTCCTAGTGGTGACCGTATACCAGCCTTCATCATATCTGGGGCTGGTGTACACAGTCTAAAACAGTCCTGATAGTGTCAGACTTCTCAGCAATTGTCGCTCCTAAAACCTGTTAGGTTCTTAGTGCGTCCGTGCTTGCATTTAAAAACCGCACGTGTGTGCCTGTCGGTGGCAGCGTACAGGTGCACTTGTGTGCGTTTTTACCAAACTATTATATAACGCACAAGTGTAGTGTATAATACACGTCAGTCAGCAGTGGCTGATAGTGTCAGAGTTCTCGTCATTAATTTTTGCTCCTAAAACCTGTGTTAGGTTCTTAGTGCGTCCGTGCTTGCATTTAAAAACCGCACGTGTGTGCCTGTCGGTGGCAGCGTACAGGTGCACTTGTGTGCGTTTTTACCAAACTATTATATAACGCACAAGTGTAGTGTATAATACACGTCAGTCAGCAGTGGCTGATAGTGTCAGAGTTCTCGTCATTAATTTTTGCTCCTAAAACCTGTGTTAGGTTCTTAGTGCGTCCGTGCTTGCATTTAAAAACCGCACGTGTGTGCCTGTCGGTGGCAGCGTACAGGTGCACTTGTGTGCGTTTTTACCAAACTATTATATAACGCACAAGTGTAGTGTATAATACACGTCAGTCAGCAGTGGCTGATAGTGTCAGAGTTCTCGTCATTAATTTTTGCTCCTAAAACCTGTGTTAGGTTCTTAGTGCGTCCGTGCTTGCATTTAAAAACCGCACGTGTGTGCCTGTCGGTGGCAGCGTACAGGTGCACTTGTGTGCGTTTTTACCAAACTATTATATAACGCACAAGTGTAGTGTATAATACACGTCAGTCAGCAGTGGCTGATAGTGTCAGAGTTCTCGTCATTAATTTTTGCTCCTAAAACCTGTTAGGTTCTTAGTGCGTCCGTGCTTGCATTTAAAAACCGCACGTGTGTGCCTGTCGGTGGCAGCGTACAGGTGCACTTGTGTGCGTTTTTACCAAACTATTATATAACGCACAAGTGTAGTGTATAATACACGTCAGTCAGCAGTGGCTGATAGTGTCAGAGTTCTCATCATTAATTTTTGCTCCTAAAACCTGTTAGGTTCTTAGTGCGTCCGTGCTTGCATTTAAAAACCGCACGTGTGTGCCTGTCGGTGGCAGCGTACAGGTGCACAATTTGCACAAACTTTGATATAACGCCCAAGTCTAGTGAATACACGTCAGCACAGCATTGCAAAATGCGCAAGGGCGTTGGCAAGGAACAAGGAAGTGGACGTGATGGTGGTGCAGGCAGAGGCCGAGGTCGTGGGCAAGCTCTAATTTTGCCACAACAAAGGGCCACATCTAGTCGCTCGCACGTCCTGTCCCAAATTCTTGGGGACCGCAGCAGTACACCGCTCTTGAACCAAGACCAGTGTCAACAGGTTGTTAGTTGGATAGCGGATAATGCTTCCAGTCAGATTGGCACCACCACAAACACTCTGTCTTCCACACGGTCAAGTGTCAGTAGCCGTGATACTGCACCGCACATTTCAGAACCTGATCCTCCTTCCTACCACAAGGCTGAGTACACGTCCTCGGACATTAATGATCCCACACTTGGACACTCGGAAGAGCTGTTCACGTTTCCATTCGCACATTCTGGCCTCTCGCCAGCTCATGTTGAAGTGGGTCATGAGGAGATCGTATGTACAGATGGCCAAATATTTGAGCAGCCACGTTCTCACGAAGTTGGCAACGTGTCTCAACAAGGGGTGGACGATGATGAGACACAATTGTCAGGAAGTCAGGAGGAGGAGCAGGGTGCGGAAGAGGAAGACGACGTGGTGGATGATCCAGTAACTGACCCAACCTGGCAGGAGGATATGCAGAGCGAGGACAGCAGTGCACAGGGGGAGGGAGGCGTAGCATCCCAACAGGCAGTAAGAAGCAGGGTGGTGGCTCCAGGCAGAAGTCAGGCAACCGTTCCCCGGAACAACAACACGACACAAGGTGCCTGTACAAATGTTAGGTCTTCCCGAGTCTGGCAGTTTTTTAAGTTGGATCCAGATGATTCTAAAAAGGCCATTTGCAACACCTGCCGTGCCAGCATCAGCAGGGGTACCAAAACTAGCAGCCTGACCACCACCAGCATGATCAGGCACATGTCAGCCAAGCACCCGACTTTGTGGGAAGTACAACAGAGTCGAGGAGCAGTGCTTGCTAATGTCACTGCTACGTCTTCGCTGGTTGTGCATGCGAGCCAATCCCCTGTCCATGCTGCCTGCGAACAAGCCTCCTCCGGTCCTGCACCTGCAGTTGCCTACTCAGAAATAACACCATCATCAAGCACGTCCTTGTCCCAGCGCAGCGTTCAGTTATCCATTCAGCAAACCTTTGAACGCAGGCGCAAATACACTGCCAACACCCCACATGCCACAGTTCTAAATGCTAACATTTCGCGACTGCTTGCGCTGGAAATGTTGCCTTTTAGGCTGGTGGAGACAGAAGCATTCCGCGACCTGATGGCGGCAGCTGTCCCACGTTCCTCGGTCCCCAGCCGCCACTATTTCTCCCGGTGTGCCGTCCCCGCGTTGCATAACCACGTGTCACAAAACATCACACGTGCCCTGAACAACGCTGTTTCACCCAAAGTCCACCTAACCACAGACACATGGTGACGATTATCTCGAGAGTGCAAAGTAGCCAAATGAAACTTTTACTGGATTTCCACTTACTTTATCAAATCTCATCTCCACCACAGTTTGCATCTGTTATAGTTTTGGAGAAAATTGTGGTCATTTCATTTTTGCGCGAATGTGTTCAGATTCCTTTTTTATTGCCCTGCCTAAGGGCTATACTATAATACACCCACTTCCTGACAATGGACACTTCAGGTTTACAGGCCCTCATGCACGTCTCTATCCAGGGACAACGTGGAGCCTCCCAATTTTTGGCTGCCCTGCCTAAGGGCTATACTATAATACACCCACTTCCTGACAATGGACACTTAATGTTTTGAGGCCCTCATGCATGTCTCTATCCAGGGACAACGTGGAGCCTCCCAATTATTGGCTGCCCTGCCAAAGGGCTATACTACAAAAGACCCACTTCCTTCCAATGGGCACTTCAGGTTTACAGGCCCTCATGCACGTCTCTATCCAGGGACAACGTGGAGCCTCCCAATTTTTGGCTGCCCTGCCAAAGGGCTATACTACAAAAGACCCACTTCCTTCCAATGGGCACTTCAGGTTTACAGGCCCTCATGCACGTCTCTATCCAGGGACAACGTGGAGCCTCCCAATTTTTGGCTGCCCTGCCTAAGGGCTATACTATAATACACCCACTTCCTGACACTGGACACTTAATGTTTTGAGGCCCTCATGCACGTCTCTATCCAGGGACAACGTGGAGCCTCCCAATTTTTGGCTGCCCTGCCTAAGGGCTATACTACAATAGACCCACTTCCTTACAATGGGCACTTCAGGTTTACAGGCCATCATGCACGTCTGTATGCAGGGGCATTGGTGAACCTCACAATTTTGGACTGCCCTGGCAAAGGAAAATACTACAAAGACTCAGTTCCTCAAAATGGGCACATTAGACTCAGAGGCCTTTATGTACGTCTCTTCTCAGGGACATCGGAGTGCCACACAATGTTTTACGTAAAATCTTTCATGTATTGATCTCAAAAAGTAACATACATTAGCTCTATCTCACTATTGGGTATGTGCCCTTAACATTTCCGCTATGAAAAATCATTTTGGTGTCATTTTGGAAGGTTTTCTGGTGAGTCCGTAAAAATGGCGTAAAACGCGGACAAAATTATTCACAGCTGTGACTTTTGAGTGATAAATGCTTCAAGGGGTCTTCCCCATGCTGTTGCCATGTCATTTGAGCACTCTTCGGAGACTTTTGTGCCATTTTTAGGGTTTCTACATGCTGCCGGTGGTCATTTCACAAAAATACTCGGGTCTCCCATAGGATAACATTGGGCTCGGTGCTCGGGCCGAGTACACGAGTATCTTGGGAGGCTCGGCCCGAGCTTCGAGCACCCGAGTTTTTTAGTACTCGCTCATCACTACTAATAAACCTAAAAAATAAAAATAAATTGAATAAAAATCATGAATGTTGTGTTATAACAGGAAATTCGGTGTAAGAATGAATATCCGGGATGAGAGTTCAGCGAATGAGTTATAGAAATTGTTACAAAAAGGAGTGTGTACGGTTTATGCGTAAATTTTCAGAATGCGTACATGAAAATTATATGTATGTGAGAATGTCCCCCATGCTTTGTAAAAAGTTATTTATGAAAATGTAAATAAGATATATAAAAATGCCTAATTATTTATAATTTATGAGAAAGATATATATGTATGGAAGAATGTTATAAGGTGTCCAAGAACCATAAAGAAAAAGGGTGCATATATAATGTTAGAGGTCTAGAGTTCCACCAGGCTATATCACCCCTAAAGAAATAGAAAGAAGACCTTACTACCTGTGTACCCCAAAAAAAGCTATATTTCTTAGCCAGGATTATGGTGGAGATATGCACAAGTGAAATAAGAATATAAAGTAATACAATAAGATTATAAAACCAATATGTGTGTAATACTATTGTATGTTTTGAGGATTTCGATAGCGTTAGGGCAATGACAACCAGAGACGAGTTTGTGGTACAAGATGTTTATAATATGTAACCACGGTAGATACACAGCGGAAATACACAAAACACATGAAAATACCTTTCTGAAACGGAGCGAAGGGGATTCCCGGGGCCACGCACCGGACTCCCCCAGGGAGACCACCAGAGCGAACCCCTATACAGGGACTGTCCGGCAATCAACCCCGGAAGGCCTAAATGCGCCGCAGCCGGGACACAAGGGGCAAGTGGTAAAGTCCAGAAGTGTCCGTACGGGATGAAAGTCCAGAATGGTTATGAGCCGGAAGAAACCGGGCAGACGTGCTGACCAAAGACGGCAGACGGAGTCCGGGCACAGCTTGAAGAAACCGGGTATGGTCCAGAGTCGGTCGGTAGACTTTCAGGAGGATCCAAAGGTAATCAAGAAGTAGCAGCAGCAGCAAAGCAGGAGCACACAGCAAGCCGTATACTCAGGCACTGGACTAGGCTTAGAGGCGGCCTTTTAAGCAGCTGGACAGGAAGTAGGGCAACAGAACATAAAACTCCATGTTAACCGAGGGCAAGCTCATGCAAAAAAGAGAACTGGAAAACCCGGAAACCTGACATTACTCCCCCCCCCAGAAACGGCCTCAGGACGGGTCAGGGCCTGGCTTGTCCGGGTACCGTCGATGAAACTGAGCGATCTTCCGGGGAGCTCGAATGTTACCCACCGGTTCCCAGGAATCGTCCTCGGGGGCGTACCCCTGCCAACGTACCAGATACTGAAGCCGACGACGATGGAGCCGGGAGTCAATAATGTCCTCAACCACGAACTGCTCCTCGCCGTCGACCATCACAGGCGGAGGAGGAGGCACGACACGACCATGAAACGTATTGGGAGAGACGGATTTGAGGAGAGAAACATGAAAGACCGGGTGTACCTTGAGATGGTGCGGTAACCGCAGCCGACAGGCCACAGGGCTCACGATCCCGGTGATCTTAAATGGACCGATGAATTTTTGTCCCAGCTTCTGCGAAGGGACACCCAATCTCAGGTTCTTGGTGGACAACCATACAGAGTCCCCTACCTTATACATGGGTGCCGGTTTCCGGTGAGTGTCTGCCGACCTCTTGTAACGCTCCTGGGCCGTAGCCACACTGTCCTTTAGAACCTCCAGATTTTGTCGAAGCTCTGTCAATCTGTCCTCCACCGCAGGCACTGAGACCGCAACCGGTGACCTAGGCAAAATAGTCGGATGGTAACCCAAGTTAGCAAAAAAGGGCGTTACCTTAGTGGAGCTGCTCTGAGTGTTGTTATACGAGAACTCCGCCAACGGAAGCATCTTCAACCAATCGTCCTGCAGATGGCTGACATAACATCGAAGGTATTGTTCCAGGGTTTGATTGGTCCGTTCGGTTTGCCCATTTGTCTGAGGATGGTATGCAGAAGACAAACAGACATCAATCTGGAGTGCCGTACAAAACCCCTTCCAGAACCTAGACGTGAACTGCACGCCCCGGTCAGAGATGATCTCGTCTGGTACCCCATGCAATCGGAATACGTTCTGGATAACCAAATCCACTGTCTCTGCGGCTGAGGGAAGACCGGCACACGGAATAAAGTGAGCAGCTTTAGTCAACCGATCCACCACCACTAAAATGGTATTGTGACCGTCTGAGACGGGCAACTCCACAATAAAATCCATTGAGATAGACCCCCAAGGGCGAGATGGCACGGGTAACGGTTGGAGGAGTCCTGTAGGAGCCACACGAGGGACCTTGCACCGGGCACAAACCACACATGAGTGGACATAGTCCTTTACGTCCTTTAAACAGGTAGGCCACCAGAAGAAACGGTTCAGAAATTCCTGCGTCTTCTGTACCCCCCTATGACCAGCCAACACGGAGTCATGGACCAACTTGAGAACCCGAAGTCTTACGGCCTCCGGGACATAAATGCGTCACTCTCTCAACCACACACCATTCCGAAGAACAAGAGTTACATCATTCGGGGGGGCAGCAAGAAATACGTCACCATCATAGGCCAGCTTGATGTCCTTCCACAAGTCCTGGTCCTGGATTACTCCAACGAAATTGGCATCCGATAACACGGTCTGAGACGGGGTTCCAGGCACGGAGTCCACGGCGTGGATTCGGGACAAGGCATCGGCTTTCCCATTACGTGAACCTGGACGGTATGTAACGACAAAATTGAACTGGTTAAGGAATAGGCTCCAACGGGCTTGCCGTGGAGACAGGCACCTGGCAGACTTAAGAAACTCCAGATTACGATGATCTGTGAGTACTATCACTTGCTGCGCGGCTCCCTGTAAGTGGTGTCTCCATTCCTTGAAGGCGGAAATAATCGCTAACAATTCTTTGTCCGCAATGTCATAGTTCCTTTCTGCAGGGGACAACCGGCGGGAAAAGAAAGCACACGGATGTAAGAGACTCTTGTCCCCAGTCCTTTGAGAAAGGATGGCCCCTAATGCGTAGTCGGAAGCGTCGACTTCCACGATAAAGGGAAGTGCGGGATTCGGATGTACCAATATAGGCGCTGAGGTAAAACAGACCTTGAGACGATGGAAGGCTTCCTGGGCCTGGGCGGACCACACAAACTTCTGTCCTTTCTTGGTTAACAGAGTGATGGGACGAACGATTTCTGAAAAATTACGGATAAAACGTCGGTAAAAGTTGGCAAAACCGACAAAGCGTTGTACCTCTTTGATGTTTCCCGGTTCCGGCCAGTCTAGAATCGCTTGTATTTTGCCAGACTCCATGTTCAGTCCCTGAGGAGAGATGACATAACCTAAGAATTGTATCTGTGAGCAATGGAATTCGCATTTCTCCAGTTTGATGTACAGGTGGTTTTCCCTCAGCCGGGTAAGTACGGTCTTGACGTGCTCCTGGTGTTCCTGTAGGGAATCAGAAAAGATTAGGATATCGTCCAGATAAATCACCATGAATTGGTCCATGATATCCCTAAAAATATCGTTAACTAGATGTTGGAAAGCCGCGGGAGCGTTACAAAGTCCAAAAGGCATCACTAGGTACTCAAAATGTCCATACCGACATCGGAACGCGGTCTTCCACTCGTCTCCGGGACGTATGCGGAGTAGATTGTATGCCCCACGGAGGTCCAATTTGGTGAATATTTTTGCCTGTTGGACCCTCTCCAATAGCTCAGGAATCAATGGTAACGGATACCGGTTCCGGATGGTTATTTTATTCAGTTCCCGGTAGTCAATACAGGGTCTTAGAGTCCCCTCTTTCTTTTTCACAAAAAAGATGGGTGCCCCTGCTGGTGAGGTAGACGGACGAATAAATCCCTTCGCCAGACTTTCATCAATGTAGTTTTTTAGTGCTTCTAGCTCAGGTGCCGCCAACGGGTAGACATGACCAAACGGGATCTCCGCCCCTGGGAGTAAGTCTATGGGGCAATCATACGGTCTATGCGGGGGAAGCCGATCGGCTTTTCTTTTGTCGCATATGTCCGCAAAGTCGTTATACACCGGGGGTAGAACAGGTACCTGTACAGTGCCCTCCGCATTCGGCGTTACTGGAACCGGAACAGTTGGACTAATGGTCGGAATACTCTGCGGTGGGAAGGATATTTCCTTAGTTTCCCAATCGATGACCGGATTTGTAGACCGTAGCCACGGAATACCTAAAATAATCGGAAAATGAGGAGAAGAAATTAGCATGAAAACAAGGGTCTCCTGCTGACCTGGCTTCATGACGCACTCTAGCGGTACGGTTTCCCGATCAACTGGTCCAGAGATTAACGGAGATCCGTCTACCGTCTCCATGGTAACCGGTGAGGCTCTTTGCTGAGTCCGGATACCGTGTTTCCTGGCAAAAGAGGAGTCCATGAAATTTCCCCCTGCCCCAGAATCTATCATTGCAGAGGTAGGTATTAGCTGTCCCTCCCACCGGATCTGAATGGGGAGCGAGCAATGGGTATATTTCCCTTCCGAGTCCTTCGGTGAGGTTGACATTACAGTCAAGGGAAATACCGCATCCAAGTGTCCACTTGCCTCAGAGATATCGGACTCTGCGTCCGTGTTGTCACACTCTGCCATGGCTGCCAATACCTTATTTGGGCGATTCGGACGTTTCGGGCAGTCGATCAAGAAATGGTCTGATTGACCGCAATAGAAACACAGACGCTCACGGAGCCGGTGTTCGCGACGTTCATTGGTCTCTCGCTTTTGCAGAGAGTCCACTTGCATAGGAACGTCCTCGGCCTCCCGTGGCGTCCTGAGAGCGGGTTCTCTGGAAGGAAATGCAAAGTTGTTTACACGGTTTACAGCTGCCCATTTTTCCTGTCTACGTTCCGTCAAGCGGGTATCAATACGCACACAGTGCTGGAGAAACAGTTCAAAATCCCCTGGAGATTCAGAACGAGCTAACTCGTCCTTGATGGTACCGGACAACCCCTTTCTGAAAACAGACAATAATGCATTGTTTCCCCAGTCGGTGTCTACCACTAACCTCTTGAACTCAGTGGCATATTCAACTACAGAACGCTTTCCCTGACGTAAGGAAAGGAGAGCCGATTCAGCGGTAGCACGGCGATTCGGATCATCAAACATCTGCGCCATTGCGGTCAGAAAATCATCTAGGTGATTTAAACGGATGTCCCGGTTCTCTATCATAGGATTAGCCCAAGCCAGTGCTTGTGAGGTTAATAACATAATTATACATAACACTTTGGACCGGTCAGAACGGTAATAATCAGCATGTACATCAAAAAACAGTATACATTGGTTCACAAATCCACGAAACTGACTACGGTCACCATTGAAACGGAATGGGGGTAACCTAGGCATACCGGCAGCTGATACGGACGTAGTGGGGCCGGCTTCCTGAGCCTCCACTCTGACTTGCAAGTCCTGTATAGCCGGACCCAGTACCTGGTGATCATGGCCCAGCTGTGCCTCCATATCTCTAAGTTTAGTCTGCACCACCTCCATCTCCTGCTGCAAGGAGTTAATCATAGAAAAGAGCTGATCTACTCCTCGTGTCTCAGTCATTGCCCCAGTGAAATCCTCTTGTGGCCTGAGTATAATGTAATACTATTGTATGTTTTGAGGATTTCGATAGCGTTAGGGCAATGACAGCCAGAGACGAGTTTGTGGTACAAGATGTTTATGATATGTAACCATGGTAGATACACAACGGAAATACACAGTATAACAAACACATGAAAATACCTTTCTGAAACGGAGCGAAGGGGATTCCCGGGGCCACGCACCAGACTCCCCCAGGGAGACCACCAGAGCGAACCCCTATACAGGGACTGTCCGGCAATCAACCCCGGAAGGCCTAAATGCGCCGCAGCCGGGACACAAGGGGCAAGCGGTAAAGTCCAGAAGTGTCCGTACGGGATGAAAGTCCAGAATGGTTATGAACCGGAAGAAACCGGGCAGACGTGCTGACCAAAGACGGCAGACGGAGTCCGGGCACAGTTTGAAGAAACCGGGTGTGGTCCAGAGTCGGTCGGTAGATTTTCAGGAGGATCCAAAGGTAATCAAGTAGCAGCAGCAGCAAAGCAGGAGCACACAGCAAGCAGTATACTCAGGCACTGGACTAGGCTTAGAGGCGGCCTTTTAAGCAGCTGGACAGGAAGTAGGGCAACAGAACATAAAACTCCATGTTAACCGAGGGCAAGCTCTTTCAAAAGAGGACTGGAAAACCCGGAAACCTGACAATGTGTGCATTCATGCACCACCCGGTACGCTACCCTTGCCAAATTGCTCACTCTAGATCCCCACACGATCCATGAAGCCGTTCCCCCGGTCACACCGCCTGCTGCCGGTTCCCACTCATCCCTGGGGGAGTTAGGCGAGTGGTATCGAGAGCTACATGTCGGCACTGATGATACCCCCATACACCACAAGGAAGGGGTATACCGGGTGGTACAGGAGTATGAGCGGGTTTTTAGCAAGCACCCTCTAGATTTTGGGCAGATTAAAGGGGTTCAACACCCCATCCCTACCGGTACACACTCCCCTATTAAAGAGAGATACAGGCCTATTCCCCCTGCCCACTACCAATGCGCCAAAGACATGTTGAGGAACATGAAGGAGGCAGGGGTTATTAGGGACAGCTGTAGTCCCTGGGCCGCTCCGTTGGTGCTGGTTAAGAAGAAGGATGGCACCATGCGGATGTGTGTGGATTACCGGAAGATTAACCAGATAACGCATAAGGATGCTTACCCTCTGCCCCGCATCAAAGAGTCCCTGGCCTCGCTGAGAACCGCTAACTACTTCTCCACCCTTGACCTCACCAGCGGGTACTGGCAGGTGGCCGTGGCACCGGAAGACCGAGAGAAGACTGCCTATGGGACCGTTTTGCTGTACTTGGATGATGTGATTGTGTACTCACAGACGTATGAAGCCCACCTGGAGCACCTAGCCGAGGTGTTCGCGTCCCTTGCCAAGTATGGGATGAAGTTGAAGCCCTCAAAGTGTCATCTGCTGAAACCCAGAGTGCAGTACCTAGGACATGTGGTTGGTGCGGAAGGTGTCGCCCCCAACCCCGAGAAGATCACCGCCATCCAAGACTGGCCGAGACCGACCACAGTGAGGGAAGTGAGGCAGTTTCTGGGCCTGGTGGGATATTACCGTCGCTTCATTAAGGGGTACACAAAGATGGCTGCCCCCATGCAAGACCTCCTCGTAGGACAGACCAAGGGTGGTAGATCCCTAGTAGCCCCATTGGTGTGGGAAGAAAAGCATGAGGAATCCTTCCGCCAGCTGAGAACAGCCCTGACCGGAGAGGAAATCCTAGCGTACCCTGACTACAGCCGCCCATTCATCCTCTACACCGACGCCAGCAATGTGGGCTTGGGGGCTGTTCTATCCCAGGTCCAAGACAGAAGGGAAAAGGTAATAGCTTATGCTAGCCGAAAACTCCGACCGACTGAGAGGAACCCTGAGAACTACATCTCCTTCAAGCTTGAGCTCTTGGCACTGGTGTGGGCTATCACCGAGCGGTTCCGCCATTACCTGGCAGCAGCCAAGTTCACCGCGTACACAGACAATAACCTGCTGACCCATCTAGATACGGCCAAGCTGGGCGCGTTGGAGCAGCGGTGGGTGACCAGGTTAGCCAACTACGATTTCACCATCAAGTACCGGGCCGGCCGTACCAACGTCAATGCCAATGCACTCTCCCGGATGCCCCACCTGTCGGAAGAGGGGCCAGAGGATGATGACCTCGAAGAGATCGAGTTGCCTGCATTTCACCGGCCATTCACTGAGAAGGTGCACGTCTACCAACAACGGGTGAACCTGGATCCGCTGCCCCGACAGGACTGGCAGGAAGCTCAGGACCAGGCACCTGCTGTCCGCCTGGTCAAGACTCTAGTGGAACAGGGTTCTGCTGGGATAGACCCTGCTGCCCCTGCCGAAGCCCAACGTCTGTGGCAAGAATGGACCCGGCTATACCAACACCAGGGGAAGTTGTATCGCGAGCTGATTAATCCAAAGACTCACGAGAAGATCCGCCAGCTGGTGATTCCCCAGGCTAACGTGCCCACCGTCCTGCAAGCATACCATGATGGTGCAGTGCACTTCGGGTGGAAGAAGCTAGAGATGTTGTTAAGAGAGCGGTTCTATTGGAGTGGAATGCGGGAATCTGTGGAGGCCTGGTGCCGAGAATGTGGCCCTTGCGCATTGAGAAGGAAGGACGAGGCCAGCCAGAAGGCACCCCTACACCCGATCATTACACACCAACCGCTGGAGCTGGTTGCCCTTGACCATGTAAAGCTCACCCCCAGCCGAAGTGGGTACACCTACGCTCTGACCATCGTAGACCACTACTCGAGGTTCCTGGTGGTTGTCCCAGTTAAGGACTTAACCGGCCGCACCGCTGCTAAGGCTTTCCAGGCTTATTTCTGTTGACCGCATTGGTACCCGGAGAGGGTGCTTACCGACCAGGGTCCGGCCTTTGAAGCAGAGGTATTCCAGGAATTCTGCCAGTTGTACGGCTGCAAGAAAATCCGGACCACGCCTTACCACGCCCAAACCAATGGCATTTGTGAAAAGATGAACCACTTGGTCCTGGGCCTCCTCAAGACGTTACCACTGGAAGAGCGGAACCTGTGGCTGGAGAATCTACCTGACCTGGTCGATATGTACAACAACATCCCTTCCAGCTCTACGAAATGCACTCCAGCATACCTGATGAGAGCTCGTCCCGGCCGGCTACCAGTGGATCTGGAAATGGGCTTGGAAGCTTCAGAAGCACTCCTGTCGACAGCTGAATGGGACACTCGGCGGAGGACACAGTACCGACAGGTCCAGGAGTATGTTGAAAAGAACTTGTGCCGGAGTCGGGGACAACAGGAGCAGTGCTTCAACAAGAAGGCGCCTGCCGGTTCCTTCCAACCTGGGGATGTAGTGCTGAAGCGGAAAAGAAGGGCCCACAAGCTGGATGATCAATGGGAAAAAACCCCGTATGTAGTCCAGCCCACAGGATGGGAGAATGGGAAGGCCTACCAGATCAGCCGTGACCAGGGGGGGACTTTGGCCACGGTTTCCCGAGACCACCTGAAGAAGTGCCCACCAGCATTGAGAGTAGCGGATGAGGCTCCAGTTCCCAGTCCAGTGGAGAAGGAAAAAGAGGTAATCCACACCATGATGGGTGATTTTCCAGCAGACTGGCCTACACAGAACGGTGCGGTGATCCTTCCAGTGATACTGTTCCCACAACCCGTGGATGAAGAAATGATGGAAACGGTTAACCGCGAGCCAGTGCCCAGGGATGTACCTGTACCCAGCTCCCCTACGCCTCCGCCTGCCCCACATGATAGCAGGGAGGAGGAACTGACTGTTCCCTCTGCCCCACTGCCTGTCACCACTGACACCGGATCCCGAAGGTCCACTCGCCCCAACCTAGGTAGACCCCCACTTAGGTACAGGGAAACTACTCTTTAAAAGGGGGGGGCTTTATGTGTTGAGTGTACCAGTTTGAAAGTTTTAAATGATAAGTAAAGATGATCAACCAAAGAAGTTTACCTGATTGAACCGTGATTAAACCGGCCGTTGCCGGCAACTGTTGTCCCCGTAGGGACTGTGCAACCATTGCGTAAGGAACTGCTTACGGACAAGCCCGAGAACTTGCAGGGCAACCACAAACTTAGTGCAATGTAAATAAAAATGTTTGTTGGCTTGACACCGTTACCGCCTCCGGAGAGGCTGATTTGGGAGGATGGGCCTGGAGGAAAGGGATGGCCTAGGCCCGCCACTACCGTAACCGGTGGCGATCCTCCGGGGGTTCAGGGGTCCCCTTGGACGTGGGCCCCCTGAAAGAGACAGAACCCGCTCGGGCAACTTGGTGCTGGACTGGGGTCAAGGGGTGCTGCCCGCTTCTTAGGGGCAGCATCAGGGCCAGGTTGTTTGGGTGGGAGAAGAGCGGAAGCTGTACCGTTGTAAAATGTTTATGATGCTTTTACATGTTTTACCGTTTTATTCTTTTTCAGTTGTGAAAATAAAACCGGTGATGGACGGGCAGCCCGTGGACGGTCTGCATTTTACTATAGGGGAATGTGGCGCCCTGGACAAGCCAGGTCGTCACAGGTACTACACCAACACGCTCTACACTCCGGCTAGGCACACCGAAGCTAAACACAAATCCTAGTTGCCTTCCTCCAGGGGCTGATGTCCACACCAGGGGGTGGGCCAGGCGGTTGATCCCACCCACCGAGGAGTTCACAGTCCTGGAGGCGGGAAAAGGAGTCAGATTAGAGATCAGTTTTGGAGTTAGAGAAGTGAAGAGGAGAGGAGACTGACCGTGTCCGTGTGTGTGGCCCGGGCACTCAGCAAGGTTGGCAGACGGTGGTGACCTTCTGCAGGAGAGGCTGATTGGAGTGAACCGTACGGACCGGGGATGGGCGGTGGCCCGCCGGTACCAGATCGGGGAGTGAAGAGAAGCCAGCACCATCCGGCAGGGCCTACGGACCCCGACCAGGCTAGGAGTCGCCGTAAAACCGGTCAAATCCGTTAGCGACAGGAACCTCCAGGGTTTCCCAGCAGTCAAGACCCGATTGAAGGCAACAGCTCACACCGTAGAGGGAAGCACAGTCACCGCCAAGGCTACAGTTCCCAGGGCCAGAGCCTGCGGGCAAAAGGGGCTCCCTCAGCATCCATCCAAGCTGGGGAGCGGGTTACCGGTGGGAAGCCCGCTAGATTTTGGGGGAATAAAAGGGGTCCACCACCACATCCCCACAGGTGCACACCCACCCATCAAAGAGAGCTATAAGCCAATACCACCTTCACATTGCCAGTGTACCAAGGACATGTTGAGCAATATGAAGGCGGCTGGGGTTATCCGTGACAGTTGTAGCCTTTGGGCAGCTCTGTTGATCCTGTTAAAAAAGAAGGACGGCACCATTCCCCGTATTGAGGAATCGCTAGCTGCATTGAGAACTGCAAATTATTTTTCTACCCTTGATCTCACTAGTCACTATTGGCAAGTGTCCGTTGCTGAGGCAGACCGGGAGAAGACCGCCTTCGCCACCCCTATGGGTCTCTGCGAGTTCAAAAGCATGCCCTTCGAGCTGTGCAATGCGCCAGGAACCTTCCAGAGGCTGATGGAATGCTGCTTGGGACAAGATTTTAGGGTGTATAAAAAGGGAGATTAGATCCCGTGATCCCAACGTATTGTTACACCTCTATAAATCACTTGTAAGGCTACATCTGGAATATGGGAACCAGTTTTGGGCTCCACATTTTAATAAGGACATTCAGAAGTTAGAGTCAGTTCAAAGGTGGGCAACTAGACTACTACAAGGAATGGAAGGCCTCCCATATGATGACAAGTTGAAAAAGTTATTAAGTGATTATTGGCTGCAATGGGGCTTTCTGGCTGGTGCCAGCCTCTCTTCTTAGCACACAGGAACCACAATCCCTACACCATGCTTCAATGGATTCTCTCATCCCAGCCCAGTAAAGCTACATATTTTACACAGTCATAAGCAGCCAAAAGGGATCTATTCTATTCAATTGCAAATGATCTAGATAAGACTGAGAATAAGATACTGCACGGGACATAGCAGAGTTGGTCAAGTTGAGTGGAGATGAGTTTGCTATTTGGCACAGCTTTTTGCATCAATAAAGCAAGTAAAAGGTGTGAAAGATAAAAAAAAGGGTGAAAGTGTGAAAAGTGAATTGGCCAAATTGAGGTGCATATAAAGTTTTTGCTTTCTTTCAATTCACTAATGGGGCTCATTTGAATCAGGTGAATTGAGTTCTGCTTTTGGAAACTGGGTTAAGAAGGGGTGCACCGGTCCTGGAGGTACTGCAATACCAGGTCAATGCGTGGAGTGGACAGAGCAAGATTTTTTCCATCTCCTTGTTCTAAAAATCCATTTAATATATGGTCCCCAGAGAGGGGACGTATCAGATATTAAACTGATAAGAACAGATTTAATTTTTTTTTTTTTCTGTTTATCAGTAGGACTTCAAAATAACAAAGGTGATCGCCTCCCGTTGCCTGGGAACCGTCCAGGCACAAGAGGGCTATGTGTCACCAGAAGGCGCACACACTTCCTCAAGGCCGGCAGACGTGCAATCCCAGGCACCTTCCAGTACCGACCAAGGTAGCGTCCTCCGAAACTACACTTGATCTTAGCCAAAAGGCCGAGAAGCTATAACCCGAATTGGTTACGGCCTTGAGTGGCACCCTGGCCTATACCGGACACATCTTAGGGAGAGGGAGACAAACCCACGCCTACAGAAGACATTTTGTCACCCAAGCCAACCCTTGAAAAGGCTGTTTTGCAGAGCAAAAACAAGAAGAATGGTGCTTTTTGCAGCCGCCGCCCACTGCAATGAATCTGAATAACTCCTCCTTTTGGACACAAGCACCTCCCCTCCCCCTTGCAGTCTTTCCAATTCATGATACAAAAAGACGGACGGACAGGACAGGACAGGACAGGCTGCCTGACTTTCCGTCACTGCCACCCTTTGCCATCCTTGCCCGTAGAAAGCCCTTTCATCATCCCCAAACCCTAATCTTTTCCCTTCCCTTCCCAGATGCGTCTCACTCCCTTTCATTAGGAAGTGAGCGCAGCCTTTTCTCCGTTCTGCACATGCGCGACGTTAAACACAAATGCGCAGGCGTGCGTTCCATTACCCTCACTGCATTCCACTCCCATACAGGAAGTGGGCGCAGCTATTACTACGGTCGCACATAAAAGAACCCACGGCCACCACTGCACATAGCTGACTCCACCACAGGACACCCACTTCTACACCAACACAGGTAAGACAGGATCGGCACCTCTATGCTCCTGTTACAATCAGGCTCAGTCACCATGTGATAACGCTCTCAACTCTTTAGTTGCAGGCTCCCCTTGCTTCACCTCCACTGGCTGTGCTGCCATTTCCTCTCCCACCTGGAAGGTATACTTTATTCCACTATTTTCCTGTTTCTCTCTTCCCCCTTTTCCCATAACCTACTTTTATCTGCATTTGTGGGGTATCTATATGCTATTTACATCATAGTTTTATTCATTAATATGGAAGGGAAGAGTGCCCATGAGAGTGTTGAACTGCGGAGAGCAAGAGATTAAGCTGCTCCGATTTGCCACCATTGATAAGCTGTTCTCAGTAGATACACATGCTATCCAAACAGCAGCATCCACCATTGCTTCAGCCCACCCATTCAGTGACAGCTCACCAAGTCAGCCAGAGGAGTGGTGTAAGGAATTACACGTAGGCACTGACTCCACACCTTCACATCACAAGAAGGGGGTCTACAGGCTAGTGCAAGAATACGAGCAAGTCTTCAGCAAACATCCGCTAGACTTTTGAAGAATAAAAGGGGTCAAACACTACATCCCCACAAGTGCACACCCACCCATCAAAGAGAGATATAAGCCAAAACTACCTGCACATTACCAGTGTACCAAGGACATGTTGAGCAACATGAAGGAGGCTGGGGTTATCCGTGACAGTTGTAGCCTCTGGGCAGCTCCGTTGGTCCTGTTAAAGAAGAAGGACAGCACCACTCCCCTGTATTGAGGAATAGCTAGCTGCATTGAGAACTGCAAATTATTTTTCTACCCTTGATCTCACTAGTCGCTATTGGCAAGTGTCCGTTGCTGAGGCAGACCGGGAGAAGACCGCCTTTGCCACCCCGATGGGTCTCTGCGAGTTCAAAAGCATGCCCTTCGAGCTGTGCAATTTGCCAGGAACCTTCCAGAGGCTGATGGAATGCTGCTTGGGACACCGAAACTTTGAAACGGTACTGCTATACCTTTATGATGTTATTGTTTATTCTAAAGCAAACAAGATTTTAGGGTGTATAAAAAGGGAGATTAGATCCGGTGATCCCAACGTATTGTTACCCCTCTATAAATCACTTGTAAGGCCACATCTGGAATATGGGGTAAAGTCCTGAGCAGGTTGATAACCATTGGTTTGAGCATGGTAGGGTGTAGTGCGCATCTTCCTGCATCGGTAAAAGCTGCAGAAGTCCTTGAAGATTTCCGCTTCAAAGGCTGTGCCTTGATCTGTGAGGACTCTCTCTGAGTAGCCATGAGGTCTGCATAAGTGTGCTTGGAAGACCTTCGCTGCAGTATGGGCCATTAGATCTTTGACTTGTACCACAACCATAAATCTCGAGTAGTTGTCTACCATCGTAAGTGCATACGTGAGCTCGCCTCGATATTCTGCAACAAAACTCCCTTTTTCGATTTCAGTTTCAGCAAACACTCCTCTTCCTGTAGAAAATATTTATCATTACCTAAGACAGTCATTCTAATGCATGACAATATTAAGGCAATTTAGTTAAAACTTGTTTTAACTCACCTTTAAGGGGATTGATGTATTTCATGGTCAATCCAGGTTTGTCAGTGATGGCACTGACATAATGTATGGCGTCTTTTTCGGGCGTTATCCTTTGCCTTTTCATTGTGAAAATCCAGTTGCCTATATCAAAGCAAATTCTACTACTTGTAAAGTATGCAGAAAATGAAATGTAGAACATATAACATCAACTGCTTAGGAACGCATCATAGGTTAGTACTTAAAAGGATATTGTCATGTTCTAGTCATAATGCAAGCTGGACATTTTTCATGTTACCCTGTAATCGCCGGCCTGTTCTAATGCTCACAAGCCAAGATATAGGCTCAGCTGCTAAGGCTTCCCTCTGCCTTCTGAATGAAACTTGAATATGTCTGGGTCACTGTGTATATAGCAGGTGCTCAGAAAAAATAAGAGTCAATTCAATAGAAATAGCTCTGGCACACTATAGTGATCAATAACGTAAGAAAAGAACTCTTGGAATGCTGAAAATTCTTTATTTGTGCAAAAGGATAATTCATCCAACGTTTCGACCTTGTTTTTAGGTCTTTATCAAGGATAAAGTTATCTAAGATCATAAAGGGTTACAAAACCATATAAACACGTAATTAGTACATAGTACAACATAACAGTACAATATATTGCTACTTGAGAGTACAATGGGTCAAATGACCATGATGCACATACAAAAAATTTTTCCAAAGCCATAGTGAAAACATTTGTACTGAGGAAAGAAAATTTCCACATGACCTATCTGGAGAAACATTCTGGATCAAACAACCAAAAATAGTCAAGCAGGTAAATACACACCTATATGGATAACAGGATGATATGTGTTCAATTGTATAGCGTCATTGCCATTAAGGTACAAATGGAAAACTTGCAATCCTATATAGTGAAGGAAATGAACACATATCATATCAAAGAACACAGGAACATGGGTGTGAGAAAAACCTCAATGTTTATACTTTGTTCTTTATAATGGTGTGAACATGTATATGTCTCAGTACCTTATGCACTTGAGAATTCTAGTGAGTAGATCATGAAAGCCTATTTCAGAACTGGAATCGGTAAATAATTGTAGGTGGAATCTAAATGAAAAGATGGTACAAGTGTTATCATGACTAGAGATGAGCGAACCGGTCGCGGTTCGGCTCGAGGTTGGTTCGCCGAACGGACCTCCCGTTCGAGTTCGGTTCGTCGAACGTTCGACGAACCGAACTCGAGCCAATAGGAAACAATGGCAGGCAATCACAAACACAGAAAAACACCTAGAAAACACCCTCAAAGGTGTCCTAAAGGTGACAAACAACTCAAACACATTGGAAAGTGACAAGGACATATACTCATGCGAAAACAAAACAGCTGGACAAGGAAAAAGAGGAGGACACACAGATATATGAGTATATGCAAGGAAACATCGATTCCATTAATGTGCAACTTGAGCCCTGCTCATTCTTGGCTTCCAATCTTTATAAATTGCCTGAGCTCGCCACGTACGTCTTGGGGATCTTGTCGTGTCCTGCAGCCAGCGTTCTCTCGGAACCTGTCTTCAGTGCTGCTGTGGGTCTGCTGGCAGATAAGCACACGTGTCTGTCCACTGACAATGTGGACATGGCTCTCAGAGGACTTTTCTTCCCCTGGGTCAGCCAGGGGACGGGAAAGGCACGCGTATTTTTGAGAGTGCTTCATGCAAAGCATCTTTTTCTTTTTCAAAAGGGAGCTCAACCGATGCCAGTCAAGTGGGGTGTGTGTGGCCCAGTGAGTAGAAACGAGGGAGACTGTGGTTGGAGTCCCCTCGCTGTGTCTCTAAAAGAACCAAGATGAACAAGTCATGGCTCTCAGAGGACTTTTCTTCCCCTGGGTAAGCCAGGGGACGGGAAAGGCACGCGTATTTTTGAGAGTGCTTCATGCAAAGCATCTTTTTCTTTTTCAAAAGGGAGCTCAACCGATGCCAGTCAAGTGGGGTGTGTGTGGCCCAGTGAGTGGAAACGAGGGAGACTGTGGTTGGAGTCCCCTCGCTGTGTCTCTAAAAGAACCAAGATGAACAAGTCATGGCTCTCAGAGGACTTTTCTTCCCCTGGGTCAGCCAGGGGACGGGAAAGGCACGCGTATTTTTGAGAGTGCTTCATGCAAAGCATCTTTTTCTTTTTCAAAAGGGAGCTCAACCGATGCCAGTCAAGTGGGGTGTGTGTGGCCCAGTGAGTGGAAACGAGGGAGACTGTGGTTGGAGTCCCCTCGCTGTGTCTCTAAAAGAACCAAGATGAACAAGTCATGGCTCTCAGAGGACTTTTCTTCCCCTGGGTCAGCCAGGGGACGGGAAAGGCACGCGTATTTTTGAGAGTGCTTCATGCAAAGCATCTTTTTCTTTTTCAAAAGGGAGCTCAACCGATGCCAGTCAAGTGGGGTGTGTGTGGCCCAGTGAGTGGCAACGAGGGAGACTGTGGTTGGAGTCCCCTCGCTGTGTCTCTAAAAGAACCAAGATGAACAAGTCATGGCTCTCAGAGGACTTTTCTTCCCCTGGGTCAGCCAGGGGACGGGAAAGGCACGCGTATTTTTGAGAGTGCTTCATGCAAAGCATCTTTTTCTTTTTCAAAAGGGAGCTCAACCGATGCCAGTCAAGTGGGGTGTGTGTGGCCCAGTGAGTGGAAACGAGGGAGACTGTGGTTGGAGTCCCCTCGCTGTGTCTCTAAAAGAACCAAGATGAACAAGTCATGGCTCTCAGAGGACTTTTCTTCCCCTGGGTCAGCCAGGGGACGGGAAAGGCACGCGTATTTTTGAGAGTGCTTCATGCAAAGCATCTTTTTCTTTTTCAAAAGGGAGCTCAACCGATGCCAGTCAAGTGGGGTGTGTGTGGCCCAGTGAGTGGCAACGAGGGAGACTGTGGTTGAAGTCCCCTCGCTGTGTCTCTAAAAGAACCAAGATGAACAAGTCATGGCTCTCAGAGGACTTTTCTTCCCCTGGGTCAGCCAGGGGACGGGAAAGGCACGCGTATTTTTGAGAGTGCTTCATGCAAAGCATCTTTTTCTTTTTCAAAAGGGAGCTCAACCGATGCCAGTCAAGTGGGGTGTGTGTGGCCCAGTGAGTGGCAACGAGGGAGACTGTGGTTGGAGTCCCCTCGCTGTGTCTCTAAAAGAACCAAGATGAACAAGTCATGGCTCTCAGAGGACTTTTCTTCCCCTGGGTCAGCCAGGGGACGGGAAAGGCACGCGTATTTTTGAGAGTGCTTCATGCAAAGCATCTTTTTCTTTTTCAAAAGGGAGCTCAACCGATGCCAGTCAAGTGGGGTGTGTGTGGCCCAGTGAGTGGCAACGAGGGAGACTGTGGTTGGAGTCCCCTCGCTGTGTCTCTAAAAGAACCAAGATGAACAAGTCATGGCTCTCAGAGGACTTTTCTTCCCCTGGGTCAGCCAGGGGACGGGAAAGGCACGCGTATTTTTGAGAGTGCTTCATGCAAAGCATCTTTTTCTTTTTCAAAAGGGAGCTCAACCGATGCCAGTCAAGTGGGGTGTGTGTGGCCCAGTGAGTGGCAACGAGGGAGACTGTGGTTGGAGTCCCCTCGCTGTGTCTCTAAAAGAACCAAGATGAACAAGTCATGGCTCTCAGAGGACTTTTCTTCCCCTGGGTCAGCCAGGGGACGGGAAAGGCACGCGTATTTTTGAGAGTGCTTCATGCAAAGCATCTTTTTCTTTTTCAAAAGGGAGCTCAACCGATGCCAGTCAAGTGGGGTGTGTGTGGCCCAGTGAGTGGCAACGAGGGAGACTGTGGTTGGAGTCCCCTCGCTGTGTCTCTAAAAGAACCAAGATGAACAAGTCATGGCTCTCAGAGGACTTTTCTTCCCCTGGGTCAGCCAGGGGACGGGAAAGGCACGCGTATTTTTGAGAGTGCTTCATGCAAAGCATCTTTTTCTTTTTCAAAAGGGAGCTCAACCGATGCCAGTCAAGTGGGGTGTGTGTGGCCCAGTGAGTGGCAACGAGGGAGACTGTGGTTGGAGTCCCCTCGCTGTGTCTCTAAAAGAACCAAGATGAACAAGTCATGGCTCTCAGAGGACTTTTCTTCCCCTGGGTCAGCCAGGGGACGGGAAAGGCACGCGTATTTTTGAGAGTGCTTCATGCAAAGCATCTTTTTCTTTTTCAAAAGGGAGCTCAACCGATGCCAGTCAAGTGGGGTGTGTGTGGCCCAGTGAGTGGCAACGAGGGAGACTGTGGTTGGAGTCCCCTCGCTGTGTCTCTAAAAGAACCAAGATGAACAAGTCATGGCTCTCAGAGGACTTTTCTTCCCCTGGGTCAGCCAGGGGACGGGAAAGGCACGCGTATTTTTGAGAGTGCTTCATGCAAAGCATCTTTTTCTTTTTCAAAAGGGAGCTCAACCGATGCCAGTCAAGTGGGGTGTGTGTGGCCCAGTGAGTGGCAACGAGGGAGACTGTGGTTGGAGTCCCCTCGCTGTGTCTCTAAAAGAACCAAGATGAACAAGTCATGGCTCTCAGAGGACTTTTCTTCCCCTGGGTCAGCCAGGGGACGGGAAAGGCACGCGTATTTTTGAGAGTGCTTCATGCAAAGCATCTTTTTCTTTTTCAAAAGGGAGCTCAACCGATGCCAGTCAAGTGGGGTGTGTGTGGCCCAGTGAGTGGAAACGAGGGAGACTGTGGTTGGAGTCCCCTCGCTGTGTCTCTAAAAGAACCAAGATGAACAAGTCATGGCTCTCAGAGGACTTTTCTTACCCTGGGTCAGCCAGGGGACGGGAAAGGCACGCGTATTTTTGAGAGTGCTTCATGCAAAGCATCTTTTTCTTTTTCAAAAGGGAGCTCAACCGATGCCAGTCAAGTGGGGTGTGTGTGGCCCAGTGAGTGGCAACGAGGGAGACTGTGGTTGGAGTCCCCTCGCTGTGTCTCTAAAAGAACCAAGATGAACAAGTCATGGCTCTCAGAGGACTTTTCTTCCCCTGGGTCAGCCAGGGGACGGGAAAGGCACGCGTATTTTTGAGAGTGCTTCATGCAAAGCATCTTTTTCTTTTTCAAAAGGGAGCTCAACCGATGCCAGTCAAGTGGGGTGTGTGTGGCCCAGTGAGTGGCAACGAGGGAGACTGTGGTTGGAGTCCCCTCGCTGTGTCTCTAAAAGAACCAAGATGAACAAGTCATGGCTCTCAGAGGACTTTTCTTCCCCTGGGTCAGCCAGGGGACGGGAAAGGCACGCGTATTTTTGAGAGTGCTTCATGCAAAGCATCTTTTTCTTTTTCAAAAGGGAGCTCAACCGATGCCAGTCAAGTGGGGTGTGTGTGGCCCAGTGAGTGGCAACGAGGGAGACTGTGGTTGGAGTCCCCTCGCTGTGTCTCTAAAAGAACCAAGATGAACAAGTCATGGCTCTCAGAGGACTTTTCTTCCCCTGGGTCAGCCAGGGGACGGGAAAGGCACGCGTATTTTTGAGAGTGCTTCATGCAAAGCATCTTTTTCTTTTTCAAAAGGGAGCTCAACCGATGCCAGTCAAGTGGGGTGTGTGTGGCCCAGTGAGTGGCAACGAGGGAGACTGTGGTTGGAGTCCCCTCGCTGTGTTATACATGCTTTTAGAAGGGCATGACATGGCTTGGAGGTTGACTTTCATAAAATGCAAACTGTTGGCTACCAAAATGCTGCCTTTCCAACAACTGTGGTTATAGGCAATGAGGAACATACTGATGAAGATGAGACGCAGATACCCGATTAGGATGACAACTTAAATATTCGGTCAGGGCAAGAAGAGGCTCGGTCTGAGGGGGAGGGTAGTGCAAACACAACAATTGATGATGAAGTTCTAGATCCCACCTACTGTCAACCCCCAGTCAGGCACTCGAGGAGGTCAACAGAGGCGGTGGAGGAGGATGCAACCGACGACGAAATTACCTTGCGCCTTCCTGGACAGAGTCGGAGCACTGGTAGCACGTCTACAACTGCATCCTCAGCCACCACTCTGCCTATGAGCATTATTCGGGGTGCATCAACAGGTCGCATGGCCTCTAAGCCTTGCCTAGCCTGTTCCTTTTTTGACATAGAAAAAGATCGCCCAAATCATGTGATATGTAAAATTTGTCATGATTCTCTTAGTAGAGGTCAAAACCTCAGCAGTTTGACAACTTCTTCCATGAATCGTCACATGAATAAATATCATAGGTCCCGGTGGGAAGCTCACTGTGCTGCAATGCGGCCTAGCGGAGCGAACCATCCACCGCCCGCCCCTTCCAGTGCATCCGCGCGCTCTTCATCTTCTAGGACTGTGGGGACAGCTGTCACACCTGTTTTTCCACGCAAAACTTCCACCACTGTAACCGCAATAGGCAGTTTGCTTGGTAGGTCGTCAGTTGGTTTGGAAGGGGAAACAAGTGAGTGTGTACAGCTCTCTCAGACATCGATAGCACCTACGTTGGATGAAGGCAACATCATGTCTCCGCCTGCACTTTCCTCACAAACCTGCATTTTTCCAGGGACACCCTACTCAACACCGTCTACACACAGCAGCCAGATCTCTGTCCCTCAGATGTGGTCAAATAAAAGGCCACTTCCTCCGACCCATGACAAAGCTAAGAGGTTGACTCTATCCCTCTGTAAGCTGTTGGCTACCGAAATGCTGCCTTTCCGCCTAGTGGACACACAGGATTTTAGAGACCTTATGTCTGTCGCTGTGCCCCAGTACCAGATGCCTAGTCGCCACTACTTCTCTAAGAAAGGTGTGCCCGCGCTACACCAGCATGTCGCACACAACATCACCGCTTCCTTGAGAAACTCTGTGTGTGAACGGGTGCATTTCACCACCGATACTTGGACCAGTAAGCATGGACAGGGACGTTACATGTCGCTGACTGGGCACTCGGTAACTATGTTGATAGATGGTGAAGGGTCTGCTGCACAAGTCTTGCCGTCCCCACGACTTGTGTGTCAATCCTCTGTCTGTCCAAGTTCCGCCACTGCTTCTGCATCCTCCACCTCATCTGGGTCCTCCACCTCCGCCCCAAGCCTGCCTGGTCAGGCCACCAGCGTTCTCACTGCGCAGAAGGAATCACGCACCCCTCATTACTATGCTGGCAGCAGAGCGCAACGGCATCAGGCGGTCTTTAGCTTGACATGTCTTGGGAATAAGAGTCACACAGCTGAGGAGTTGTGGTCAGCTCTGCGGTCCGAGTTTAATAAATGGTTGTCTCCACTCAACCTGCAGCCTGGTAAGGCCGTGTGCGACAATGCTGCAAACCTGGGTGCGGCCCTTCGCCTGGGCAAGGTGACACACGTGCCTTGTATGGCTCACGTGTTGAACCTTGTTGTCCAGCAATTTTTAACACACTATCCCGGCCTAGATGGCCTTCTGACCAGGGCACGTAAACTGTCTGCAGTGCTCACTTCCGCCGTTCAACCGCCGCAGCTGAGCGACTTGCATCGCTCCAGAAGTCTTTCGGCCTGCCGGTTCATCGCCTGAAATGCGATGTGGCGACACGCTGGAATTCAACTCTCCACATGTTACAGCGACTGTGGCAGCACCGGCGAGCCCTGGTGCAATACGTCATGATGGGCCAACGAGATGCAGAAGTGGGGCAGATCACCCTGATGGAGTGATCTCAGATCAAGGACCTATGCACCGTTCTGCACAGTTTCGACATGGCGACGAATATGTTTAGCGCTGACAATGCCATTATCAGCATGACGATTACAGTCATTTACATGCTGGAGCACACGCTAAACACTATTCGGAGTCAGGGGGTGGGACAACAGGAAGGGGAGGAACTACAGGAGGATTCATATGCGCAAGACACAACAACATCACCAAGGTCCAGACGTTCATCATCACCAACGCGGCAGGCATGGGACCATGGGGGACAGGGATCAACAAGGGCGCATGGTAGCAGGCGAGATGTTGAGGAAGGTGCAGGAGGACATGAAGATATGGAGGACGAACTGTCCATGGACATGGAAGACTCAGCGGATGAGGGAGACCTTGGTCAAAATTCAGTTGAAAGAGGTTGGGGGGAGATGTCAGAGGAAGAAAGAACGGTTAGCACCTCTATGCCACAAACACAGCGTGGACTTGGTCCGCATGGCTGCGCAAGACACATGAGTGCCTTCTTGTTGCACTACCTCCAACATGACCCTCGGATTGTCAAAATTAGAAGTGATGATGACTACTGGCTTGCCACACTATTAGATCCCCGGGACAAGTCCAAATTTTGTGACATAATTCCACCCATAGAAAGGGACGCACGTATGCTGGAGTATCAGCATAAGCTGTTACTCGATCTTAGCTCGGCTTTTACACCAAACAACCGTGCAGGTGAAGGGAGTGATTCTCCCAGTTGTAACTTGACAAACATGGGACGGCATCGTCATCTTCAACAGTCTACCCGTACCAGTAGGACCGTATCTGGTGCTGGTAACAGCAATTTTATGGAATATTTTCATAATTTTTTTAGACCCTCCTTTGCAAGGCCACCAGAGACAACAAGTCTGACACATAGTCAACGGATGGAGAGGATGATACAGGAGTATCTCGAAATGAACATCGATGCAATGACTTTGCAAATGGAGCCTTGCTCCTTTTGGGCTTCAAATCTAGAAAAATTGACAGAGCTCTCCAGTTACGCCTTGGAGATTTTGTCGTGTGCAGCTGCCAGCGTTGTCTCTGAACGTGTCTTCTTCAGTGCTGCTGGGTGTGTGCTGACAGATAAGCGCACGCGTCTGTCCAGTGACAATGTGGACACACTGACGTTCATCAAAATGAACAAGTCATGGATCCAGAAGGAATTTACTACCCCTGTGTCATCCTGGGGAGAGTAAATGCTTGTGGATTTGGAATGTGCTTGATGCAAATCAAAACATCCTGTTTGCAACTAGGGCACAAGTGCTGCCACTGATGGGGTGTCTGTGTGCCCAATGTTGGGAAAAAAGGTAGACTCCGCTTGGAGTAACCCTTGCTTGATGTGTTTTTTAAAAATGATACAAGATGAACAGATCTGAAGGCAAGATGAAGGCAACATCATGTCTCCGCCTGCACTTTTCTCACAAACCTGCATTTTTCCAGGGACACCCTACTCAACACCGTCTACAGACAGCAGCCAGATCTCTTTCCCTCAGATGTGGTCAAATAAAAGGCCACTTACTGCGACCCATGACAAAGCTAAGTGGTTGACTCTATCCCTCTGTAAGCTGTTGGCTACCGAAATGCTGCCTTTACGCGTAGTGGACACACAGGATTTTACAGACCTTATGTCTGTCGCTGTGCCCCAGTACCACATGCCCAATCACCACTGCTTCTCCAAGAAAAGCATGCCCGCGCTACACCAGCATGTCGCACACAACATCACCACTTCCTTGAGAAAATCTGTGTGCGACAGGGTGCATTTCAACACAGATACTTGGACCAGTAAGCATAGACAGGGTCATTACATGTCACTGACTGGGCACTGGCAAACTATGGTGAGAGATGGAGAAGGGTCTGCTGTACAAGTCTTGCCGTCCCCACGAGTTGTTTCAATCCTTGTTCTGTATGTAGAAGTTAATACACTGCTTCTGCCTCTTCAACCTCGTGTGGGTCCTCTACCTTGGCGCAAACCCTGTGTGGTCAGGCCACCCTTCCTTGCAACTGCGCACAAGGACTACCACACACCTCCTTACTATGCTGGCAGCAGAGCTCAATGCCATCAGGCGGTCAAAGCTTTACTTTGAAATGTATGGGAAATGTGAGTCACACCGCTATTACAGAGAATAGTAGTCAGGCAGGGTCAAAACATTAATTGAGGAACAGGAACAGAATGGGACGGCCAGGAAAGAATCAGAAAACAAGCAGAGTTGAAATGCGTATCGGCCAACAAGGTACATAAACAGCAAGCAGGAAAAGTAGTCAGGTAACAAGCACACAAAATCATAAAACTGAACTGGGGGTAAAATTAACCAGAGGTTCATAGCTATGTCTGGCAGTGGTCTGCAGACAGGATGGGCATAAAAAAGGGTGTGGTGTCTTCCCATTGGTTGTAGCTGAATGATGGTATTTCATCTGTGAGATACCCACCAGCTACATTCAGCCAGAGATTCTGCATCTGTCAAGGTAATGCAGCCCAGTGGGTGAGCATAACCTGCGTCCACCTGCGCCGCTGGCATCGACTACTCTCACATCATCAGCACTATTCATGAAAGGAACACGTTGTCACCTGGCAACCGGAGTACAAATTGACGGAGCGGACTACGTTGGTGACTTAACAGCCGTGTGCGGCAATGATGCAAACCTGGCTGCGGGCCATCCTCAGGGCAATGTGACACACGTGCCTTTTAGGGCTCACGTGTTGAACCGAATTCGCCAGCAATTTTTAAAACACCATCACGGCCTACATGGCCTTGTGCAGTGGGCACGCTCGCTATGTGCTCACTTCCATCGTGCGCACACAGCAGCTCAACAACTTTCATCACTCCGGAAGTCTTAGGGTCTGGCAGTTAAACGCCGTAAATGCGATGTTTCGACACGCAGGAATTGGAATCTGCACATGTTGCAGCGTGTGTGGCAGCACCGCAGAGCCCTGCTGAAATACGGTAAGACATATAGCCTGGGATAACTTGATCCAGAGGTGGTGCAGATCACGCTGCTGGAGTGGTGTCAGATCAAGGACCTATGCACCCTGCTACACAGTTTTGAAATGTCAACGAAGATGTTTAGCACTGGCAATGTCATTCTCAGCGTGACAATTCTGGTCATCTACATGATGGAGCACACTGTAATTATTATTCTGAGTCAGGTGTTGGGACAAGAGGAAGGGGAGGAAGTACAGGAGGAGTCATATGCGGAAGGGATAACAAGATCTACGAGGTCCAGATGGTCAGCGGCACCTATGCGGCATTCATGGTGAGGGAGAGGGATTAACAAGGGCGCATAGTATCAGCAAAAAGTGTTGATGAAAGTGCAGGAGCCCATGAAGAAATGGAGGACGAACTGGCGATGGGCATGGAAGACTCAGCAGATGAGTGAGAGCTTGCTCACATTTCGGTTGTGCGAGGTTGTGGGTAGAGGGCAGAGGAAGGATGCACGATTCTCACCTCTCTGCCACCAACACACCAAGGACTTGGTCCTCCTGGATGCACAAGACACATGAGCGCCTTCTTGCTGCACTACCTACATGACCCTCGGATTGTATGAATTTGAACTAATCCTGAATACTGGGTTGCCACACTGTTAGATCCCCGGTACAAGACAAAATTTGGCGAACTAATTCCTGCCATAGAAATAGACGCACGTATACAGGAGTATCTGCAGAATGTGGTACGCAATCTTAGATCTACTTGTCCACTAAACACCAGTGCTGCACAGAGTGAATCTCAACGCTTTGTCATGGATAGGAGGAAATGGTCTTTTACTTGTCCACATCGGAGGGACCGAGGGATGGCTGCTGTGCTGAGATGGCGTTGAGTATGGTGTCCCTGCACAGTTGCACTTTTGGTCATATCCCAAAATGAGTTGAAAAAGGACAGATGCTGTTGGAAAGGGGAACAGGTGTGTTGGAAAGGGGAAAAAAGTTTTGGTCCGTGGATTTGGTGGTTAAGCAACTGTAACATTTGCTGAAGAAACAACATCTGTTACAGTGGGACTGGCAGATTTGGATAAAGTGGTATATAATCTGTGACCGCTATATAACGAAAATTAATAAGAAAAGAAAGAGAAAGGTATATATCCCCATCACCAGTCAGTGTCCACCGTGCTCCCAGTTGGAAAAGGAGAGGTTGGCAACTTGAAGGTTTGGTGGAGGATACAGAGCTGTGTGGCTATGAAACTAATAGTAGCCTGAACCGAGTTAGACGCCATTCGATCTGGAGACTGTGAGCCCTGTTAGCGTCACAGGGTCCACATGCCCACCCAGCCCAGGAACTCCCTGTTAACAACACAGGGGCCATTGAGTACGCTGACCGTGTGCGTAGGGGCCACACCTGTGGACAGCAGGCGCATCAGCAGCAGCAGGCCTGTTAATGCCACTGGGCTGCACAAGCAGGACTGTTAGGACAGGAGCTGGTCTTAACCGTTCTGCGTTACCAACTGTGGTGGTGGCCTGCATCCACCACCCGATCCCTGCCTACCTCTGGCCTAAAGCCGCAATGGGTTCAACACATGGAGGTGTGCTCTTTCGGAGCATAATAGAAGACTGCGCACCTCCTGGTTGGCTCCAGCCCCTTTTATAACCTGGGTCCGCCCCAAACCAGGGTGAACCACAATGCACCTCCTGGAGACAAAAGTAGAGTGACACGTCATGAGTGGCATAACTAGCGTCCTATTTGGAAACGCAACTTCAATGATGACCTCATGGCTGCCATGACCCAAACACCTCACCAGTCATCGTCTGAGCATCAATAATGCGGTGACAAGTCATAGGTGTGGGCCTCTGCAAGCCATTTGGGAGGACACCTGATGCCCTGTGGTCTATATGGGACCCCCACATCAGGGCCAGGGCCAAAGAGTTCATTACCGGACCTAGTCTCTGATGCAGGAAGTGCCTGAGCATGCTCAGTAGCATGAAATACAGTCTCTGAAAAAAGACTATCAGCTTTAGCATGGTGTCTATGCCCAAAACAGGACTTAGACCCGGCACGGAATGCAAGCACCTGTGCAAAGAGGCTTTTCACACTTAGTGTGGGAGCATGCGCTGTATCCCGAAATGAAAACTTAGCGTCAGGAATGGCACAGTCAGGCTGAGCATACTCACTAGGCGAAACACTGTAATTATGCTGCAGCTGGGGTACATCGGCACACGCATGCGCACTAGCTGCCTCTCCACACTTAGACGTGGAGGGGAAATTTGTCTTGGAGATGCTGTCTATGAAAAGAAGGAAAAGCTAAAGGAAGCCTGACTTTCTATCCCTCCGAATTATGAAATGCAGCAATGAATTCCATGAGTTTGCTATAACATTAGCGTAGCAAAATGTGCATGAGGGTGTGATGTAGAGGTGCTAGAAATAGCTTGTCACCAGTGGGGCACTAATGGAATACAACAGCCAGTTCTATGATGCCACAAAATGGCAGTATTTTGTGCTATCATTATAGCTTATTAAAAACAGAGCACGAGGTTGTCATGCAGAGGTGCTGCACATAGATTTGCAGTAGTGTGAATTGACAAAAGTACAATAGCCACGTTTAGGATACAACTAGGTACAGTGAGTGTTTGCTAGTAAAATTGCTTAGTTTAAAAAAGTTGTAGTGTGCAATGCAGGCAGACGTGCTATGCAAATGTCTTTGCACTAGTGGGACTATAGCAAAGTCCAATAGCCACGTATAGGATGCCACTAGGTACACTGAGTGTGTGCTAGTATAATGGCTTCGTTATAATTTGTTGGAGTGTGCAACGCAGGCAGATGCGCTCTGCAAATATCTTGGCACTAGTGGGACTATAGCAAAGTCCAATAGCCACGTATAGGATGCCACTAGGTACACTGTGTGTTTGCTAGTATAATGGATGAGTTTAAAAAAGATAGAGTGTGCAATGCAGGCAGACGTGCTGCAAATAACGTTCCAATACTGTGAATTGACAAAAGTACAATAGCCACGTTTAGGATACAACTAGGTACAGTGAGTGTTTGCTAGTATAATGGCTTCGTTATAATTAGTTGGAGTGTGCAACGCAGGCAGATGCGCTCTGCAAATGTCTTGGCACTAGTGGGACTATAGCAAAGTCCAATAGCCACGTATAGGATGCCACTAGGTACACTGACTGTTTGGTAGTATAATGGCTGAGTTTAAAAAAGTTAGAGTGTGCAATTCAGGCAGACGTGCTGCAAATAACGTTCCAATACTGTGAATTGACAAAAGTACAATAGCCACGTTTAGGATGCCACTAGGTACACTGACTGTTTGCTAGTATAATGGCTGAGTTTAAAAAAGTTAGAGTGTGCAATGCAGGCAGACGTGCTGCAAATAACATTCCAATACTGTGAATTGACAAAAGTACAATAGCCACGTATAGGATGCCACTAGGTACACTGACTGTTTGCTAGTATAATGGCTGAGTTTAAAAAAGTTAGAGTGTGCAATGCAGGCAGACGTGCTGCAAATAACGTTCCAATACTGTGAATTGACAAAAGTACAATAGCCACGTTTAGGATGCCACTAGGTACACTGACTGTTTGCTAGTATAATGGCTGAGTTTAAAAAAGTTAGAGTGTGCAATGCAGGCAGACGTGCTGCAAATAACGTTCCAATACTGTGAATTGACAAAAGTACAATAGCCACGTTTAGGATGCCACTAGGTACACTGACTGTTTGGTAGTATAATGGCTGAGTTTAAAAAAGTTAGAGTGTGCAATGCAGGCAGACGTGCTGCAAATAACGTTCCAATACTGTGAATTGACAAAAGTACAATAGCCACGTTTAGGATACAACTAGGTACAGTGAGTGTTTGCTAGTATAATGGCTGAGTTTAAAAAAGTTAGAGTGTGCAATGCAGGCAGACGTGCTGCAAATAACGTTCCAATACTGTGAATTGACAAAAGTACAATAGCCACGTTTAGGATGCCACTAGGTACAGTGAGTGTTTGCTAGTATAATGGCTGAGTTTAAAAAAGTTAGAGTGTGCAATGCAGGCAGACGTGCTGCAAATAACGTTCCAATACTGTGAATTGACAAAAGTACAATAGCCACGTTTAGGATGCCACTAGGTACACTGACTGTTTGCTAGTATAATGGCTGAGTTTAAAAAAGTTAGAGTGTGCAATGCAGGCAGACGTGCTGCAAATAACGTTCCAATACTGTGAATTGACAAAAGTACAATAGCCACGTTTAGGATGCCACTAGGTACACTGACTGTTTGGTAGTATAATGGCTGAGTTTAAAAAAGTTAGAGTGTGCAATGCAGGCAGACGTGCTGCAAATAACGTTCCAATACTGTGAATTGACAAAAGTATAATAGCCACGTTTAGGATGCCACTAGGTACACTGACTGTTTGGTAGTATAATGGCTGAGTTTAAAAAAGTTAGAGTGTGCAATGCAGGCAGACGTGCTGCAAATAACGTTCCAATACTGTGAATTGACAAAAGTACAATAGCCACGTTTAGGATACAACTAGGTACAGTGAGTGTTTGCTAGTATAATGGCTGAGTTTAAAAAAGTTAGAGTGTGCAATGCAGGCAGACGTGCTGCAAATAACGTTCCAATACTGTGAATTGACAAAAGTACAATAGCCACGTTTAGGATACAACTAGGTACAGTGAGTGTTTGCTAGTATAACGGCTGAGTTTAAAAAAGTTAGAGTGTGCAATGCAGGCAGACGTGCTGCAAATAACGTTCCAATACTGTGAATTGACAAAAGTACAATAGCCACGTTTAGGATGCCACTAGGTACAGTGAGTGTTTGCTAGTATAATGGCTGAGTTTAAAAAAGTTAGAGTGTGCAATGCAGGCAGACGTGCTGCAAATAACGTTCTAATACTGTGAATTGACAAAAGTACAATAGCCACGTTTAGGATGCCACTAGGTACAGTGAGTGTTTGCTAGTATAATGGCTGAGTTTAAAAAAGTTAGAGTGTGCAATGCAGGCAGACGTGCTGCAAATAACGTTCCAATACTGTGAATTGACAAAAGTACAATAGCCACGTTTAGGATGCCACTAGGTACACTGACTGTTTGCTAGTATAATGGCTGAGTTTAAAAAACTTGGAGTGTGCAATGCAGGCAGATGTGCTCTGCAAATGTCTTGGCACTAGTGGGACTATAGCAAAGTCCAATAGCCACGTATAGGATGCCACTAGGTACACTGAGTGTGTGCTAGTATAATGGCTTCGTTATAATTTGTTGGAGTGTGCAACGCAGGCAGATGCGCTCTGCAAATGTCTTGGCACTAGTGGGACTATAGCAAAGTCCAATAGCCACGTATAGGATGCCACTAGGTACACTGAGTGTTTGCTAGTATAATGGCTTCGTTATAATTAGTTGGAGTGTGCAACGCAGGCAGATGCGCTCTGCAAATGTCTTGGCACTAGTGGGACTATAGCAAAGTCCAATAGCCACGTATAGGATGCCACTAGGTACACTGAGTGTTTGCTAGTATAATGGCTGAGTTTAAAAAACTTGGAGTGTGCAATGCAGGCAGATGTGCTCTGCTAATGTCTTTGCACTAGTGGGACTATAGCAAAGTCCAATAGCCACGTATAGGATGCCACTAGGTACACTGAGTGTGTGGTAGTATAATGGCTTAGTTATAATTCGTTGGAGTGTGCAACGCAGGCAGACGTGCTGCAAATGTCTTGGCACTAGTGGGACTATAGCAAAGTCCAATAGCCACGTATAGGATGCCACTAGGTACACTGAGTGTTTGCTAGTATAATGGCTTCGTTATAATTTGTTGGAGTGTGCAACGCAGGCAGATGCGCTCTGCAAATGTCTTGGCCCTAGTGGGACTATAGCAAAGTCCAATAGCCACGTATAGGATGCCACTAGGTACACTGAGTGTTTGCTAGTATAATGGCTGAGTTTAAAAAACTTGGAGTGTGCAATGCAGGCAGATGTGCTCTGCTAATGTCTTTGCACTAGTGGGACTATAGCAAAGTCCAATAGCCACGTATAGGATGCCACTAGGTACACTGAGTGTTTGCTAGTAAAATTGCTTAGTTTAAAAAACTTGGAGTGTGCAATGCAGGCAGATGTGCTCTGCAAATGTCTTTGCACTAGTGGGACTATAGCAAAGTCCAATAGCCACAGATAGGATGCCACTAGGTACACTGAGTGTTTGCTAGTATAATGGCTTACTTAGAATGAGTTGGAGTGTGCAGAGGACAAGAGGGTACAGTGGCAGGATTGTGGTGCTCTGGGTAGAGGAATGGAAGCCTGCCTTTCTATTCCCTCCTAATGGTGAAATGCAGGGAGGAAATCCCTGACCTGGGCTACACAGACGCTGTTGCTGTTTGCAGGACCTGTCACCTATTGCTCTCTGACCCTGCCGGTACGAGCCCTTAAAAGGACTGCTAGAATGTGCTCTCCCTAAGCTGTCTAACGCTGTGTATGCAGCGCATACAGCTGTATCGGCGATAGGACAAAGGACGGATCTGCGACAGTGATGTCTGACACCAAAGACGCAGAAGGCAGATAATGGCGATCGTGAAGAAAATGTCCGGTTTTATAATGCAGGGACATGTGACATGCAGATCCTATCACACATGCCGTTGCTTCTCTGCCTCAAAGTCCACTTAGGTGTGTGTGTGTCTGTGATTGGCTGACATGCTGGCCAGCCCCACAAGACGCGCGCGCTTAGGGAAGGAAGACAAGAAAAAAAAAAAAAAAAATGGCGATCGCCATTATAGAAACAGCAGTGATCTGAAGGCGCTGTTCACGCACACTATACACTGAAATGTGATAATAGTTTGATTCACAGAGTGACTTACACTATTACAGCAGAAACCAAGCTAAGATTTAGCTGTTTTTTGGCTGCTAGAACCGTTCTCGAACGTTTCTAGAACTATCGAGCTTTTGCAAAAAGCTCGAGTTCTAGTTCGATCTAGAACATGCCCCAAAATCACTCGAGCCTAGAACTGGAGAACCACGAACCACGAACCGCGCTCAACTCTAATCATGACACGTGGGCTATAACACAATAGACCGTGTGACAAAGAAGAAAGGAGAGAAAGAAGAGGAAGAAAATGCAACTACCTGTAACATTACGTGATAGTCACTGGTAAGTATCACTTGACAATTCAAGTGAAAAAGGATTCCTTTATTAAAGGGTTCTCAGTCGCCTCAGGATCATGAAATACTAGGGTAAATGATATGAGAATGGGTAAGAAGCACCACTAAAGGAAATATGAGATGCAGGACATATATCTATAAACCCCTGAACTACATGATAGAAATAAAAAGAAGAAAAAAGAAAAAAAAGAAGAAAGAAGAAGAACACATAGAATGCGGAAAGAGAATGGGTACAACTACCTGAGTTACTGCAGGGAGGCCCCTGGTTGGTATTGTGAGGGTTAGTGGAATTCCTTCACTGAAGGGTTCTCAGTTGCCTCAGGTTCGTGAAAAATGCTATAGACAAATAATGCCCGGAGAAAAGGGGTTCATATACAGCGAATAATGGTAATACAAGGTACATGTGTCACATGTAATAGTATATATATATATATTGTACTAAGCTCTACACCAGAAATAGAAAGTAGTCCCTCTGCCTTCTGTCTAGGTGCCCTGAGTTATGTCCTGTAAACTGTCACAGGGACCCAGACACACATGTGTAGTAGGGGAATATCCCTGCTGAGATGCCAGTGCTAGAGCACTCGTTTGCTGTGGAGTTGAACGCTATGTGAGCAGTTCTTACCTTCAATGAGCAGAAGTCTCTTTTTTCAGATTTCAATATCTCTGTGGGTATCTGGCAGAAATATGGAATACTCTTTACTGCTAAGACCCTGTACACCACTCCCACTAAAGGGGGCTTTACACGCTGCGACATCGCTAATGCGGAGTCGTTGGGGTCACGGAATTTGTGACGCACATCCGGCCGCATTAGCGATGTTGCTGCGTGTGACACCGATGAGCGATTTTGCATCGCTGCAAAAACGTGCAAAATCGCTCATCGGTGACATGGGTCTCCATTCTCGATTATCGTTACTGCAGCAGTAACGATGTAGTTCGTCGCTCCTGCGGCAGCACACATCGCTCCGTGTGACACCGCAGAAACGAGGAACCTCTCCTTACCTGCCTCCCAGCCGCTATGAGGAAGGAAGGAGGTGGGCGGGATGTTCCGGCCACTCATCTCCGCCCCTCCGCTGCTATTGGGCGGTCGCTCAGTGACGTCGCTGTGACGCCGCACGGACCGCCCCCTTAGAAAGGAGGCGGTTCGCCGGTCACAGCGACGTCGCCGGGCAGGTAAGTATGTGTGACGGGTCTGGTCGGTGTTGTGCAGCATGGGCAGCGATTTGCCCGTGTCGCGCAACAGATGGGGGCGGGTATCCACACTAGCGATATCGGGACCGATATCGCAGTGTGTAAAGTAGCCTTTAATAAACTGTGTAAAGGATTTTAAGTAAAAATCCACAATAAACCAGCGCTAGATGGGTTTTTATAATTTTATTAATAGACCACAAATAAAAAATTTTTTGCTATCCTTGTTTCAAGACAGAGTATTTGATAATATACAATACACTGATTATTACTAAAACCAAGGACCACATAAAACAAGGACCACATAAAATAAAAAATGAAAGTAATGAGAATAAAATTATTTTGTATAACCAATTAACTTCGAGGTGATACAATATTCACATTCATTTAGTTTTACCAGTCTAATGTAATGCCCCGGCCGGTGGCATATATTTTGTTTGGTTAATAATTTAGACTTATACAATGAAAGATGTACTATACCACCCCTGGCTAACTTACAAGTTTTAAGTTGTACAATATAAGTTTGCGACGTTATATTCGCCCCCAGGGCCTGGGGGAATAAACCTCACAACAACTTGACCGCAAAAAACACCCCGGATTTCTCCGTTGATTAGGCTGGAACCGCTATGTACAGGATTGACCTGTTAGACTTCCAGAGCGGACGTTTTGAGGCCAGTGGCCGCGACTAGTGCTGGCTCTGGGGGAGATGTATGGTTACCGACATCCCTCTTTACAGAGCCTTTATAACACTTCACAAGGCCACAAACCAGCCGGTCCCGTATTCTCCCAAATGTACTTTCGAAATCAAGCAGTACGAAGCCACTGAAAGCACCAAGATGTTGGCTGCGGACAACAATAAGATCAGCGGTAACTACTCAGCCTCTCCAGCGGGCAGTCCAGACCGTATCCAGTGTCAGCTGACTGATTCCACACAGGAGGAAGTTGCTTGGCAGGTTAGCACCACACAAGGCTCCGATCCGCTTCCAAACGAGCAATGCAGAACCGCTGGAGGTACCAATGTATCCTGGTTGCAGACAAAGGAAATGTCAGCGGTAACCTCTCAACCTCTCCAGCAGGCAATCCGTACCGTGTCCAGTGGAAGCCGGTTGATTCCACACGAGGGAGAGATTACTTGGCAGGTTATCAACGCACAGGTGAGGTAGGCTAAAAAAAAGAAAACTGATCCGACGCGCGTTTCGGGGGCGTGTAACGGCCCCCTTCCTCAAGGATAACTCAGCTGTTGCCTAGAGCACTATTTATGCATATATTTAATTGGTTATAATTTGCATAAAATTAAACAATGTTTAAATTCAACCAACATTCAATGACCACTACATATATCAATTTGTGAAAGACCGTTCATAATAGCCATATAATATAATTATGTGCAAAGGTTTTTCTAAAGGTTTTTCTAAAAAGATATAGCCTTGCTTGTATCATCATATACTGGGAAGACAATGTGTATATATGCATATGCTTTTTTTCAACAATAAATTTAACAAAAGGACATCATAAAGGTGTAATATAAATTTGCTATAATATGAAAAGCCCCTTATATCTACATCAACCTTGGGCAAGTGAAGCACCAATTTTAATATATATTATGCATATATACACATATATCTCCATGACAATCGCTTTTTTTTTTTTTTTTTTTTTTTCCTTCTCTCCGTATTATTATCAGTACCTATTACTCCTCTACCTATAAAAATATAAATTAATTAAAAGCAAACAGTTCTATATCATTATTGAGTCCATATGGTTTCAAGGTGTTCAATTCAAAAATCCATTGGCTTTCTGCTCGTGACATTTTTTTAATGAAATCGCCACCTCTCCAATCCTTAGTTATTTTTTGTACGCCCCATACTTGGGATCCTTTAAAGGACCCTCCATGTTTTAACACATAATGTCTGGATAGGGGGTGCTTAGTACATTTATTTTTAACACTTCTAATGTGCTCACCCACCCTTTTCCATAGGGGTCTAATAGTTCTCCCAATGTATTTTTTCTGACAGGGACATTGAATGCAATATACTACTCCCTTTGATTGACATGTAATAAATTCTCTAATCATGACTTCTGACTGCCCCTGTAAGAAGGATTTCCGTGAAATATTTTTTGTATTCTTACATACTATACAGCTTTTGCATGGAAAAAAACCTTTCAGGCCAAATAATCCTCCCTTATTAGGTGCTGTAAGATTACGTATGGTGGGTGCCACTAAATTGCCAATATTGTTTGCCTTCCTATATATGAATATAACGTCGCAAACTTATATTGTACAACTTAAAACTTGTAAGTTAGCCAGGGGTGGTATAGTACATCTTTCATTGTATAAGTCTAAATTATTAACCAAACAAAATATATGCCACCGGCCGGGGCATTACATTAGACTGGTAAAACTAAATCAATGTGAATATTGTATCACCTCGAAGTTAATTGGTTATACAAAAGAATTTTATTCTCATTACTTTCATTTTTTATTTTATGTGGTCCTTGTTTTATGTGGTCCTTGGTTTTAGTAATAATCAGTGTATTGTATATTATCAAATACTCTGTCTTGAAACAAGGATAGCAAAAAATGTTTTATTTGTGGTCTATTAATAAAATTATAAAAACCCATCTAGCGCTGGTTTATTGTGGATTTTTACTTAAAATCCTTTACACAGTTTATTAAAGGCTACTTTACACACTGCGATATCGGTCCCGATATCGCTAGTGTGGATACCCGCCCCCATCTGTTGCGCGACACGGGCAAATCGCTGCCCATGCTGCACAACACCGACCAGACCCGTCACACATACTTACCTGCCAGGCGACGTCGCTGTGACCGGCGAACCGCCTCCTTTCTAAGGGGGCGGTCCGTGCGGCGTCACAGCGACGTCACTGAGCGACCGCCCAATAGCAGCGGAGGGGCGGAGATGAGTGGCCGGAACATCCCGCCCACCTCCTTCCTTCCTCATAGCGGCTGGGAGGCAGGTAAGGAGAGGTTCCTCGTTTCTGCGGTGTCACACGGAGCGATGTGTGCTGCCGCAGGAGCGACGAACTACATCGTTACTGCTGCAGTAACGATAATCGAGAATGGAGACCCATGTCACCGATGAGCGATTTTGCACGTTTTTGCAGCGATGCAAAATCGCTCATCGGTGTCACACGCAGCAACATCGCTAATGCGGCCGGATGTGCGTCACAAATTCCGTGACCCCAACGACTCCGCATTAGCGATGTCGCAGCGTGTAAAGCCCCCTTTAGTGGGAGTGGTGTACAGGGTCTTAGCAGTAAAGAGTATTCTATATTTCTGCCAGATACCCACAGAGATATTGAAATCTGAAAAAAGAGACTTCTGCTCATTGAAGGTAAGAACTGCTCACATAGCGTTCAACTCCACAGCAAACGAGTGCTCTAGCACTGGCATCTCAGCAGGGATATTCCCCTACTACACATGTGTGTCTGGGTCCCTGTGACAGTTTACAGGACATAACTCAGGGCACCTAGACAGAAGGCAGAGGGACTACTTTCTATTTCTGTTGTAGAGCTTAGTACAATATATATATATATACTATTACATGTGACACATGTACCTTGTATTACCATTATTCGCTGTATATGAACCCCTTTTCTCCGGGCATTATTTGTCTATAGCATTTTTCACGAACCTGAGGCAACTGAGAACCCTTCAGTGAAGGAATTCCACTAACCCTCACAATACCAACCAGGGGCCTCCCTGCAGTAACTCAGGTAGTTGTACCCATTCTCTTTCCGCATTCTATGTGTTCTTCTTCTTTCTTCTTTTTTTTCTTTTTTCTTCTTTTTATTTCTATCATGTAGTTCAGGGGTTTATAGATATATGTCCTGCATCTCATATTTCCTTTAGTGGTGCTTCTTACCCATTCTCATATCATTTACCCTAGTATTTCATGATCCTGAGGCGACTGAGAACCCTTTAATAAAGGAATCCTTTTTCACTTGAATTGTCAAGTGATACTTACCAGTGACTATCACGTAATGTTACAGGTAGTTGCATTTTCTTCCTCTTCTTTCTCTCCTTTCTTCTTTGTCACACGGTCCAGACTGCCAGGACCCAACTACCACCATTTTTCCCCCCTAGAAAGACACGACACCGTTCTCTTATAAATTAAAATACTTTTATTTGAATTTTCCATTTTGGAGAGAGGCATGGAGAAAAAACCACTCTCATCTTTTGGCATAAAATTTGGTCGCAGCTTTAAACCAGGCATTAACTTGCCAACATCACGGGGTTCAGGTAAATGTACCGCCTTCCGGCCGTCCGGCGCGGGTATTTCACCACCACTTTTTCTACCCCTTCCGCTGCTGCGACTTAAACACAGAAAACTCAATCAACTTGGAAAACAAAAAGGGAGGGAGGGTGGGAAAACAGGTCCGGGTCCTGCAGCCGAGAGGCTGGAAGCTGGGCAGCACGGTGATATGTATCCAGGAGGCGGGGCTTAGGCCAGTCACACCACAGGAGGCGGGGGCGGCAGGTCAGTGTCTTTCTAGGGGGAGACCTCTATTTAAACATGCATAGGGGCCAGCAGTCAGGGGGCAGCATCTCAAGTTTCTGGCTGCAGTGCCCCTCAGACTGCCAGGACCCAACTACCACCATTTTTCCCCCCTAGAAAGACACGACACCGTTCTCTTATAAATTAAAATACTTTTATTTGAATTTTCCATTTTGGAGAGAGGCATGGAGAAAAAACCACTCTCATCTTTTGGCATAAAATTTGGTCGCAGCTTTAAACCAGGCATTAACTTGCCAACATCACGGGGTTCAGGTAAATGTACCGCCTTCCGGCCGTCCGGCGCGGGTATTTCACCACCACTTTTTCTACCCCTTCCGCCAAGGAGCAGCACCGCGCCAGCAAGCTGCGACCCCCCCCAAAAACTGAAATACCTGAGCCGTCCCAGGCATTTCCGAAACCACCATATCCATAACATCATCATTTTGGGGTGTACCCATCCGAGCTTAAGGACAGCCAAATATTGCCTTCCAGCTGGCGGTGCCAGACCAACAACCTCTTTTTTTTTTTTTTTTTTTTTTTTAAAAAACACTTTATTAACAGCACAACTTGGGTAGGCCCTGATCGACCATGCGCCAGGAGAGATCCTTATCACATTCTTCCATAGCTCCAAGCCACCTGGGCCAGAGGGTAACCTTCGACCGGATCGTTGTAACACTCCACACTAAAACAGGGAAACTTGTACCTCTCTGACCGGATAAGGGTAAGAGGCCTAGCTAGACGGCCTTGGACCAGCTACTTGAAGCCTATGTGTATCACCAAGTCGGTTGTAGAAAAGAGAGCTCACGCAATCTTGATCGCCTCTGATAGACCCACAGCTGAGCCAAGCTCCGGCAACCTTTCCAATTACTTTCACTGTAACAGGAACCAAGAACCGACCACCAAGGCGAAGAGGCGAAGATCCGCTCTCCTCGCAGACAACATACATGGAAGTAACCTCGGACCCAATCACTGGGCCGACTTGGATCTGAAAGGCAAAAACACTGTCAGAACAGGGAATTCTCGTAACCATCAAACACCTCGTCTCTCCAAGGTGGTACTGACAAAAAGACAAAAACCCACAAAATTTTTTTTTTTTTTTTTTTTTTTTGGATAAACAAATCACAATCATGTCATTTTACATTAGCCCTGTACACTGTTCTGAATCTCCTTACGTGTCGAATAAAACCCGATTTCAAAAAACCAACTCCGACCTGACGTCCCTCATAATGCATTTCCATTGTCGTTACCTGATCCACTGAAAACTGTGCTCATGTATGCTGGCTCCTGAAGCCTTGTAGCACCCCAACTCTGGGAGAGTACGTGCCGGGTACCACGGCTGGCAAACACCAAAATAACGAGTAACCGTCGCATTACCAACCAAAAACCAGCCCACAAAATGGAGGACCAACTACGTAACGCTAAAATGAAGGGCCGTCGTCATGGGTAAAAACTGGTCCCATACACCCGCTCGCCTAAGAGACATAAACGACAACGTCGGGACACCCGCCGAGTGAGGGAAAAAGATCCAAAATATCAATGTATAGATTTGCAATGGGGCGAACAATCCAAACCCCCACTTTTTTCTTTTTTTTTTTTTTTTTTTTTTTAAAACAAAACAAACAATCTTCGGCTAAAAAAGAATAGGCCTACTGTGCTCCACTCGCTTACCATAATCATCCAACCCTTCAATACCTTTCACCCCACAAGACCCTCATCGCTTCAGTACCGTTCCGCAATTTAAAAATGGGAAGACCGACCTCGTAACAGTTTGCTTGCAACCGAAATTGGTGCACATTCGCTGAATACTGCAGGGTGTGTATTACTAGAGGGTGGCTTGTAAAATCGTCACGCACATCAACCACCAGAGCAACACCCGCTGAATAACGTACCATCGAACCGTCAGGTCAATGCAAAATGGAGGCCCGGATCATAGGCCTAACTTCACCGAGCACCCCACCATCTAGCTGAGAACTCCAACCTTGATCCTGCTGGTGGGTTGAGTTACCAAAATACCTGAGATTGGGATTGCAATAAGGTGCCCGATACTAACCCGGAACCCAGATGCCTGTTTTGCCTTCAACCCTGCGTTGACCCATAATCATTCCAAGCCACAAAAACCTAATCAGCCTGATTACTTATTCGAGGAAAGGGCTGTAGTTGGTTAAGGCTTTTACCCACCGGCATCGTCGGACCACTGGTCATTCTCCTATTTCCCAGTCCACCCCCCCTTTTGTGTAGCTGGAACCGAAATAGGGGGAAAGGCGCAATCAAAGTTAGGTTAATGGACCATGTCCCCCCGGGCCCAGCATAAGGAGCATTTTTTTTTTTTTTTTTTTTTTTTTTTTATATATAACTATATAAACACTTTGTATCGCAAATGATCCCAAACAGCTGGCCCTGCAACGCCGTAATACTCCATCTACAAATCTGTCTGTTCCTGCTCTTGAAACTATTATGGCATGGCACGGTGGCTCAATGGCTAGCTGCAGCCCTGGGGTCCTGGGCCCAAATCCCGCCAAGGACACCATCCGCAAGGAGCCTGTACGTTCTCCCCGTGACTGCGTGGGTCTACTCCGGGCACTCTAGCCTCCTCCCACACCCCCATAAACATACAGATAGGGAATCCAGACCGTAAGCCCCGATGGGGCAGCGTCCCCAATCCATGCAACGCACACAAAAACTAAAAGTGAATTTATACCTTTTAGAATATGTATGTGGAAGTAATTGTCCAGAAAATATTAGCGGGCATAATTATTCTGCGAATAGCTAACATTGCCGGTTTTCCCATCTCACTTGTTTATTTTCAGTTCTTACGGTAAGGAAAACCAATTAAAACATACGTAATTAACCAAAGAGGGAAAATCTAGTAAAAAAGGATGAAAATTACTTCACTACAAAAAAGAAGCAGTTTTAGAAAAACAATCAAACCATGCAAATGTACAGAGATATACTTCTCACATTTCGATAAAACTAACTGTGACCAATATAGATCCCTTCTTTCAATTACAGCATGACATTAGGGGTAAAACAGGGGGGTTAGATCCCGTGATCCCATAATATTGTCACTAATCAATAAATCACTTGAAGGGTCAGTTAACCGGTGGCAACAAGATTATTACAAGGAATGGAGGCCGCCTGTATTAAACTAAGGTTGAAAAATTAAGATATGTTTAATTTTTGAAAGACGTCTCAGAGGATATCTCATTTGTACCTCTTCCGACAGGCCTACAAGCTGCCGTAACCCTCAGTCCGATACAGCGCCGCACAATCAGCTCTGCCCTCATCTACTGTCTCCTCACCCATCCCCTGTAGACTGTGAGCCCTCGCGGGCAGGGTCCTCTCTCCCCCTGTACCAGTCTGTGCCTTGTACGGTTTATGATTATTATACTGGTACCTATTATGTAAAAACCCCTTTCGCATGCAAAGCGCCATGAATTATATGGCGCATAATAAATAATAATAATTTGTATAAATACCCGTGTGGTCAATATAAATAAACTGCCACCAAACTTAATCCTCCGAAATAGGGAAGGCTTCTTTACAGTTAGAGCAGGTAGATTGTGGAATGCTGTCTACAAGGGGTAGGAATGCTAGATACCATCACAGCTTTTAACAGAAACGGGGGAGGGCGATTCCCTCAGCACCAATAACATTGTTATAAATAACTTAGTGACAACATGTAGAGCTGGGCGGGACGCCTGTTACCTGTGACGTCACGTTATCCTCCCTAGGGGGACTTATCCCACCCCGCATTCCCCATCAGGGTACTCACCTGGTGATTCAGGAAATGACAAGACGACTGGATCTAGATCTACCCACGTAACGCCTGCTACGACGACGCTCACACCTATCCAAGGGTTAAGATGACAGACTCCGGACATGGTGGCTACCCATGCCAAAGCTTGCTACCGTGACCCCTGCACATGACCGTACAACGCGATAGTCGGCACCGCACCCACCGCCGCCATAACATGCTGAAATCCCCTGTGTGACAACGGGGCGGGGCTGTTAACAGTCACCATTGTCATAATGTCAAATGGAGTGTGTTTTGGCCTGGGAGGGGGCTTGGTGTAGGTGTGGTATCAGCAGGAGGGAAAACACGCCACCTGCTGACTGTTGCTTCTTGCCCCTGTTCACTACCAGCCCCCCTCAATTTGAACATTGAAGTCCTAACAGAATCCCTTAACCCGCCCGCTCACTGGGAGACCCACATGGTCCCTGGTTCATTCCCAGGCTAGCCCCCTTGGCATTCCCGGGGCATACAAACGGAGGGGAGGGGAAGTTCAGTGCGTGTGGGATGGGGTGATTTGACTCTTGCAGGTTAGTGCCTGCATACTAGATTCTCCCCTACCGTGCCTCCAACCTGCGCTGTGACAGGAACTGCACTGAGTCTGCACTTCAATTAGGCTGTGTGCCTAATTCATGCGTCCTGCGTCCCCTGCACAGTCTATGGAGACTGTGTAGAGGCCGTACGCACGTTGCATAGTAGAACGCAGCGATTCAGCTGTTGCCCGAATCGCTGTGTTCTAAGAAGTGACATGTCACTTCCGTGCGCTTTGCCGGCAGCTCCTGCTCTGTCTATGGCAGGAGCTGCAGGCTGAGCGCACGTTCTCTACCGGCACCATGCGCCTCAGAACGGAGCTTTTCAGCTGCGCTCTGAGGCACACCTTTTAGGTGCCGTGCAGAGCGCACACAGCCCTACCCAGCTCCTCCTCGGCACTGGCGACGGTGTCTGGTCGGCGGTTGCTGGGCGGCGGGTGGGCGGGGCCAATGACAAAGAGCGCGAAGCGCTCTTTTTCAAACTTAATGGCGGCTCAAGCTGACCGGCGGGCGGGTAGTTCCCTCAGAACGCCGCTCGCCGGCGCACGTAGCTTGAGCCTCAGCAGGGAGGGAGCCGCTCATAGCAAACAGCGCCGTGAGCAGAACGCTTTCCTCCATGCTGATTTTAGGGGAGGAGGGGGGGGGGTGGGAGGAGGGGGGGGGGGGGTGGGGGGAGGGGGGGGGTGAGGTTGTTAAATAATGGCGAGCACAAGCGGACCAGCGGGCGGGTAGTTCCCTTAGAACGCCGCGCTCACCGGTCACACATCGCTTGTGCCTCAGCATAGAGGGAGCCGCTCACAGCTAACAGTGCTGTGAGCTGAAACGCTTACCTCCCTGCTGATAGCTCTCTTACCGCCTCCAGGAGCGGGTCCCTGTGTCCGGCTGCCCAAACAGGTCCGGGTCCTGCAGCCGAGAGGCTGGAAGCTGGGCAGCACGGTGATATGTATCCAGGAGGCGGGGCTTAGGCCAGTCACACCACAGGAGGCGGGGGCGGCAGGTCAGTGTCTTTCTAGGGGGAGACCTCTATTTAAACATGCATAGGGGCCAGCAGTCAGGGGGCAGCATCTCAAGTTTCTGGCTGCAGTGCCCCTCATTGTGTTATAGCCCACGTGTCATGATAACACTTGTACCATCTTTTCATTTAGATTCCACCTACAATTATTTACCGATTCCAGTTCTGAAATAGGCTTTCATGATCTACTCACTAGAATTCTCAAGTGCATAAGGTACTGAGACATATACATGTTCACACCATTATAAAGAACAAAGTATAAACATTGAGGTTTTTCTCACACCCATGTTCCTGTGTTCTTTGATATGATATGTGTTCATTTCCTTCACTATATAGGATTGCAAGTTTTCCATTTGTACCTTAATGGCAATGACGCTATACAATTGAACACATATCATCCTGTTATCCATATAGGTGTGTATTTACCTGCTTGACTATTTTTGGTTGTTTGATCCAGAATGTTTCTCCAGATAGGTCATGTGGAAATTTTCTTTCCTCAGTACAAATGTTTTCACTATGGCTTTGGAAAAATTTTTTGTATGTGCATCATGGTCATTTGACCCATTGTACTCTCAAGTAGCAATATATTGTACTGTTATGTTGTACTATGTACTAATTACGTGTTTATATGGTTTTGTAACCCTTTATGATCTTAGATAACTTTATCCTTGATAAAGACCTAAAAACAAGGTCGAAACGTTGGATGAATTATCCTTTTGCACAAATAAAGAATTTTCAGCATTCCAAGAGTTCTTTTCTTACGTTATTGATCACTATAGTGTGCCAGAGCTATTTCTATTGAATTGACTCTTATTTTTTCTGAGCACCTGCTATATACACAGTGACCCAGACATATTCAAGTTTCATTCAGAAGGCAGAGGGAAGCCTTAGCAGCTGAGCCTATATCTTGGCTTGTGAGCATTAGAACAGGCCGGCGATTACAGGGTAACATGAAAAATGTCCAGCTTGCATTATGACTAGAACATGACAATATCCTTTTAAGTACTAACCTATGATGCGTTCCTAAGCAGTTGATGTTATATGTTCTACATTTCATTTTCTGCATACTTTACAAGTAGTAGAATTTGCTTTGATATAGGCAACTGGATTTTCACAATGAAAAGGCAAAGGATAACGCCCGAAAAAGACGCCATACATTATGTCAGTGCCATCACTGACAAACCTGGATTGACCATGAAATACATCAATCCCCTTAAAGGTGAGTTAAAACAAGTTTTAACTAAATTGCCTTAATATTGTCATGCATTAGAATGACTGTCTTAGGTAATGATAAATATTTTCTACAGGAAGAGGAGTGTTTGCTGAAACTGAAATCGAAAAAGGGAGTTTTGTTGCAGAATATCGAGGCGAGCTCACGTATGCACTTACGATGGTAGACAACTACTCGAGATTTATGGTTGTGGTACAAGTCAAAGATCTAATGGCCCATACTGCAGCGAAGGTCTTCCAAGCACACTTATGCAGACCTCATGGCTACTCAGAGAGAGTCCTCACAGATCAAGGCACAGCCTTTGAAGCGGAAATCTTCAAGGACTTCTGCAGCTTTTACCGATGCAGGAAGATGCGCACTACACCCTACCATGCTCAAACCAATGGTTATCAACCTGCTCAGGACTTTACCCCATATTCCAGATGTGGCCTTACAAGTGATTTATAGAGGGGTAACAATACGTTGGGATCACCGGATCTAATCTCCCTTTTTATACACCCTAAAATCTTGTTTGCTTTAGAATAAACAATAACATCATAAAGGTATAGCAGTACCGTTTCAAAGTTTCGGTGTCCCAAGCAGCATTCCATCAGCCTCTGGAAGGTTCCTGGCAAATTGCACAGCTCGAAGGGCATGCTTTTGAACTCGCAGAGACCCATCGGGGTGGCAAAGGCGGTCTTCTCCCGGTCTGCCTCAGCAACGGACACTTGCCAATAGCGACTAGTGAGATCAAGGGTAGAAAAATAATTTGCAGTTCTCAATGCAGCTAGCTATTCCTCAATACAGGGGAGTGGTGCTGTCCTTCTTCTTTAACAGGACCAACGGAGCTGCCCAGAGGCTACAACTGTCACGGATAACCCCAGCCTCCTTCATGTTGCTCAACATGTCCTTGGTACACTGGTAATGTGCAGGTAGTTTTGGCTTATATCTCTCTTTGATGGGTGGGTGTGCACTTGTGGGGATGTAGTGTTTGACCCCTTTTATTCTTCAAAAGTCTAGCGGATGTTTGCTGAAGACTTGCTCGTATTCTTGCACTAGCCTGTAGACCCCCTTCTTGTGATGTGAAGGTGTGGAGTCAGTGCCTACGTGTAATTCCTTACACCACTCCTCTGGCTGACTTGGTGAGCTGTCACTGAATGGGTGGGCTGAAGCAATGGTGGATGCTGCTGTTTGGATAGCATGTGTATCTACTGAGAACAGCTTATCAATGGTGGCAAATCGGAGCAGCTTAATCTCTTGCTCTCCGCAGTTCAACACTCTCATGGGCACTCTTCCCTTCCATATTAATGAATAAAACTATGATGTAAATAGCATATAGATACCCCACAAATGCAGATAAAAGTAATTTATGGGAAAAGGGGGAAGAGAGAAACAGGAAAATAGTGGAATAAAGTATACCTTCCAGGTGGGAGAGGAAATGGCAGCACAGCCAGTGGAGGTGAAGCAAGGGGAGCCTGCAACTAAAGAGTTGAGAGCGTTATCACATGGTGACTGAGCCTGATTGTAACGGGAGCATAGAGGTGCCGATCCTGTCTTACCTGCGTTGGTGTAGAAGTGGGTGTCCTGTGGTGGAGTCAGCTATGTGCAGTGGTGGCCGTGGGTTCTTTTATGTGCGACCGTAGTAATAGCTGCGCCCACTTCCTGTATGGGAGTGGAATGCAGTGAGGGTAATGGAACGCACGCCTGCGCATTTGTGTTTAACGTCGCGCATGTGCAGAACGGAGAAAAGGCTGCGCTCACTTCCTAATGAAAGGGAGTGAGACGCATCTGGGAAGGGAAGGGAAAAGATTAGGGTTTGGGGATGATGAAAGGGCTTTCTACGGGCAACGATGGCAAAGGGTGGCAGTGACGGAAAGTCAGGCAGCCTGTCCTGTCCTGTCCTGTCCGTCCGTCTTTTTGTATCATGAATTGGAAAGACTGCAAGGGGGAGGGGAGGTGCTTGTGTCCAAAAGGAGGAGTTATTCAGATTCATTGCAGTGGGCGGCGGCTGCAAAAAGCACCATTCTTCTTGTTTTTGCTCTGCAAAACAGCCTTTTCAAGGGTTGGCTTGGGTGACAAAATGTCTTCTGTAGGCGTGGGTTTGTCTCCCTCTCCCTAAGATGTGTCCGGTATAGGCCAGGGTGCCACTCAAGGCCGTAACCAATTCGGGTTATAGCTTCTCGGCCTTTTGGCTAAGATCAAGTGTAGTTTCGGAGGACGCTACCTTGGTCGGTACTGGAAGGTGCCTGGGATTGCACGTCTGCCGGCCTTGAGGAAGTGTGTGCGCCTTCTGGTGACACATAGCCCTCTTGTGCCTGGACGGTTCCCAGGCAACGGGAGGCGATCACCTTTGTTATTTTGAAGTCCTACTGATAAACAGAAAAAAAAAAAAATTAAATCTGTTCTTATCAGTTTAATATCTGATACGTCCCCTCTCTGGGGACCATATATTAAATGGATTTTTAGAACAAGGAGATGGAAAAAATCTTGCTCTGTCCACTGCACGCATTGACCTGGTATTGCAGTACCTCCAGGACCGGTGCACCCCTTCTTAACCCAGTTTCCAAAAGCAGAACTCAATTCACCTGATTCAAATGAGCCCCATTAGTTAATTGAAAGAAAGCAAAAACTTTATATGCACCTCAATTTGGCCAATTCACTTTTCACACTTTCACCCTTTTTTTTATCTTTCACACCTTTTACTTGCTTTATTGATGCAAAAAGCTGTGCCAAATAGCAAACTCATCTCCACTCAACTTGACCAACTCTGCTATGTCCCGTGCAGTATCTTATTCTCAGTCTTATCTAGATCATTTGCAATTGAATAGAATAGATCCCTTTTGGCTGCTTATGACTGTGTAAAATATGTAGTTTTACTGGGCTGGGATGAGAGAATCCATTGAAGCATGGTGTAGGGATTGTGGTTCCTGTGTGCTAAGAAGAGAGGCTGGCACCAGCCAGAAAGCCCCATTGCAGCCAATAATCACTTAATAACTTTTTCAACTTGTCATCATATGGGAGGCCTTCCATTCCTTGTAGTAGTCTAGTTGCCCACCTTTGAACTGACTCTAACTTCTGAATGTCCTTATTAAAATGTGGAGCCCAAAACTGGTTCCCATATTCCAGATGTAGCCTTACAAGTGATTTATAGAGGTGTAACAATACGTTGGGATCACGGGATCTAATCTCCCTTTTTATACACCCTAAAATCTTGTCCCAAGCAGCATTCCATCAGCCTCTGGAAGGTTCCTGGCGCATTGCACAGCTCGAAGGGCATGCTTTTGAACTCGCAGAGACCCATAGGGGTGGCGAAGGCGGTCTTCTCCCGGTCTGCCTCAGCAACGGACACTTGCCAATAGTGACTAGTGAGATCAAGGGTAGAAAAATAATTTGCAGTTCTCAATGCAGCTAGCGATTCCTCAATACGGGGAGTGGTGCCGTCCTTCTTTTTTAACAGGATCAACAGAGCTGCCCAAAGGCTACAACTGTCACGGATAACCCCAGCCGCCTTCATGTTGCTCAACATGTACTTGGTACACTGGCAATGTGAAGGTGGTATTGGCTTATAGCTCTCTTTGATGGGTGGGTGTGCACCTGTGGGGATGTGGTGTTGGACCCCTTTTATTCCCCCAAAATCTAGCGGGCTTCCCACCGGTAACCCGCTCCCCAGCTTGGATGGATGCTGAGGGAGCCCCTTTTGCCCGCAGGCTCTGGCCCTGGGAACTGTAGCCTTGGCGGTGACTGTGCTTCCCTCTACGGTGTGAGCTGTTGCCTTCAATCGGGTCTTGACTGCTGGGAAACCCTGGAGGTTCCTGTCGCTAACGGATTTGACCGGTTTTACGGCGACTCCTAGCCTGGTCGGGGTCCGTAGGCCCTGCCGGATGGTGCTGGCTTCTCTTCACTCCCCGATCTGGTACCGGCGGGCCACCGCCCATCCCCGGTCCGTACGGTTCACTCCAATCAGCCTCTCCTGCAGAAGGTCACCACCGTCTGCCAACCTTGCTGAGTGCCCGGGCCACACACCCGGACACGGTCAGTCTCCTCTCCTCTTCACTTCTCTAACTCCAAAACTGATCTCTAATCTGACTCCTTTTCCCGCCTCCAGGACTGTGAACTCCTCGGTGGGTGGGATCAACCGCCTGGCCCACCCCCTGGTGTGGACATCAGCCCCTGGAGGAAGGCAACTAGGATTTGTGTTTAGCTTCGGTGTGCCTAGCCGGAGTGTAGAGTGTGTTGGTGTAGTACCTGTGACGACCTGGCTTGTCCAGGGCGCCCATGTGGGGTGTTGGCAGTGTATTTGCGCCTGCGTTCAAAGGTTTGCTGAATGGATAACTGAACGCTGCGCTGGGACAAGGACGTGCTTGATGATGGTGTTATTTCTGAGTAGGCAACTGCAGGTGCAGGACCGGAGGAGGCTTGTTCGCAGGCAGCATGGACAGGGGATTGGCTCGCATGCACAACCAGCGAAGACGTAGCAGTGACATTAGCAAGCACTGCTCCTCGACTGTGTTGTACTTCCCACAAAGTCGGGTGCTTGGCTGACATGTGCCTGATCATGCTGGTGGTGGTCAGGCTGCTAGTTTTGGTACCCCTGCTGATGCTGGCACGGCAGGTGTTGCAAATGGCCTTTTTAGAATCATCTGGATCCAACTTAAAAAACTGCCAGACTCGGGAAGACCTAACATTTGTACAGGCACCTTGTGTCGTGTTGTTGTTCCGGGGAACGGTTGCCTGACTTCTGCCTGGAGCCACCACCCTGCTTCTTACTGCCTGTTGGGATGCTACGCCTCCCTCCCCCTGTGCACTGCTGTCCTCGCTCTGCATATCCTCCTGCCAGGTTGGGTCAGTTACTGGATCATCCACCACGTCGTCTTCCTCTTCCGCACCCTGCTCCTCCTCCTGACTTCCTGACAATTGTGTCTCATCATCGTCCACCCCTTGTTGAGACACGTTGCCAACTTCGTGAGAACGTGGCTGCTCAAATATTTGGCCATCTGTACATACGATCTCCTCATGACCCACTTCAACATGAGCTGGCGAGAGGCCAGAATGTGCGAATGGAAATGTGAACAGCTCTTCCGAGTGTCCAAGTGTGGGATCATTAATGTCCGAGGACGTGTACTCAGCCTTGTGGTAGGAAGGAGGATCAGGTTCTGAAATGTGCGGTGCAGTATCACGGCTACTGACACTTGACCGTGTGGAAGACAGAGTGTTTGTGGTGGTGCCAATCTGACTGGAAGCATTATCCGCTATCCAACTAACAACCTGTTGACACTGGTCTTGGTTCAAGAGCGGTGTACTGCTGCGGTCCCCAAGAATTTGGGACAGGACGTGCGAGCGACTAGATGTGGCCCTTTGTTGTGGCAAAATTAGAGCTTGCCCACGACCTCGGCCTCTGCCTGCACCACCATCACGTCCACTTCCTTGTTCCTTGCCAACGCCCTTGCGCATTTTGCAATGCTGTGCTGACGTGTATTCACTAGACTTGGGCGTTATATCAAAGTTTGTGCAAATTGTGCACCTGTACGCTGCCACCGACAGGCACACACGTGCGGTTTTTAAATGCAAGCACGGACGCACTAAGAACCTAACAGGTTTTAGGAGCAAAAATTAATGACGAGAACTCTGACACTATCAGCCACTGCTGACTGACGTGTATTATACACTACACTTGTGCGTTATATAATAGTTTGGTAAAAACGCACACAAGTGCACCTGTACGCTGCCACCGACAGGCACACACGTGCGGTTTTTAAATGCAAGCACGGACGCACTAAGAACCTAACACAGGTTTTAGGAGCAAAAATTAATGACGAGAACTCTGACACTATCAGCCACTGCTGACTGACGTGTATTATACACTACACTTGTGCGTTATATAATAGTTTGGTAAAAACGCACACAAGTGCACCTGTACGCTGCCACCGACAGGCACACACGTGCGGTTTTTAAATGCAAGCACGGACGCACTAAGAACCTAACACAGGTTTTAGGAGCAAAAATTAATGACGAGAACTCTGACACTATCAGCCACTGCTGACTGACGTGTATTATACACTACACTTGTGCGTTATATAATAGTTTGGTAAAAACGCACACAAGTGCACCTGTACGCTGCCACCGACAGGCACACACGTGCGGTTTTTAAATGCAAGCACGGACGCACTAAGAACCTAACACAGGTTTTAGGAGCAAAAATTAATGACGAGAACTCTGACACTATCAGCCACTGCTGACTGACGTGTATTATACACTACACTTGTGCGTTATATAATAGTTTGGTAAAAACGCACACAAGTGCACCTGTACGCTGCCACCGACAGGCACACACGTGCGGTTTTTAAATGCAAGCACGGACGCACTAAGAACCTAACAGGTTTTAGGAGCGACAATTGCTGAGAAGTCTGACACTATCAGGACTGTTTTAGACTGTGTACACCAGCCCCAGATATGATGAAGGCTGGTATACGGTCACCACTAGGAATGGCTATATACCCTGCCTGCCTGCCTGCCTGCCTGCCTGTATACTGCTACAATAGTCCTGACAAGGACTCTTTTGGTCACTAGCCTGTATTCCAACCTGGCTATACCCTGCCTGTATACAGCAACAATAGTCCTGAGAAGGACTCTGCTACTGTACTCCGACCTGGCTATACCCTGCCTGCCTGTATACAATTAGAATAGTCCTGAGAAGGACTTTTGGTCACACTGTTTGCAGCCCTGCTACGGAAATAGCTATAAAGGGCCGCAAACCTTTCCCTGAAGCAGCGACCCTCTCCCTGCACTGACTGTCTGGATAGCTGTGAGCAGAGCACAGCGCGCCCGCCGGTATAAAGGCTCGGTCACGCTGTGCAGGCCGGCCAATCACTGCAATTCCACAACTAACAGGGCTGTGGCATTGCAGTGGTCTGCCAGCCAATCCCTGCATGAGGGCTGGCTCTCAAAAGAGCGCCAACATGCAGGGATGAAGACCACGAGTACAGCACGAGTATCGCGAGATTACTCGGTCCCCGTCGAGTAGACCGAGTACAGTGATACTCGTGCGAGTACCGAGTAGTAACAAGCATGCTCGCTCATCACTATTTATTAGTAAAATGGCTTACACTCCCCTTTTTTCCACTTTTTTCTTCACTACTTTTATAAAGAAATTTTTCCTTTCTTTATTCTTAATGCAATTTTATATAGCAACACCACCATTTTTTGCCACGAACATAATTTTTCTTGTCCGTCATCCCGTTCACCCTTACAGGGTTGTGGACAGATGCACTTGTCACTACACTTCTAAGACTCAATACAGGGTCTGGAGCTCAATGCTCCCTTTTTGTTTTTTTTTTCTTCTTTTTTTTCTTTTTTTCATTTTGTCCTTCTTCTTCTTCTTTTTCTGATTTTTGTCTCAAAAAGCTGATGAAATTTGAAACACTATACCCCAGTGATTTTATAAATGTTTCTCAATATATCACTTGAGAACTTTTATGGCCGGTATTGTAACAGTTGACCATCCCGGCAGTATTTGAAATACAGCAGTCAGTCCTCTGACGTAGCTCCATATGTGTATATATAGAGGTTCTTCCTCCTTTGATTGCATACTGTTCTTTTTTTGCCCTGATGAAGGAGACAGTGATCTCTGAAACACATTGACCGGAAAAAAGAATAAAGAGATGAAATAATTAACATCAGTTTCCTTTGGTGACAGCGCGGCACGCACCCGATTTTCCTCCTATACGTTATTGCTCTTCTACTAGGGGCTGCGGCTGTCGCCATTTGTAACGTGCATTTAGGGGTTGTGACTGGCACAACCTTAATAGGTGAGTGCAACTACTATTAATTATTTGTTACCTTACCAGGTAAGACCCTAATTTGTGCGTCTGCTCCAGAGTTATTTCCCTGATTATTAATATCTGACAGGCAGTGATTGATCCTGCATTCTCACCTTCCTCTCTGTTGCACATTCTTATTGTTCCTATATGCTCTCTATTTCCATCAGACTTTTTTTGTCCTTCGGTGGGGCTCTAACATATGTGCACCATTTATTATTTATTTTTATGGATTCCTTTCTTTTTTCATGCTAGCGTTCATTATGCAGTAGTCATTCATGATATATCTTATATTTGTGAATCCATTAGGGCTCTATATGTCTGGTGCATCACATTGGGTCTTTTCAGTGCACAATAGGCACCTTTTTCTGTTATGCTCTGCTGCCACCTTATGGACATCCTATCAGTGATGCCAGAAAAAAATGGACATGTCTCCGTGCAGCAATCACGGACACGCGGGTACGCCGCACGGAGACACGTGCAGTGAAAAATCACTGATGTGTGAGCAGACCCATTCATTATAATGGATCTGCGTATCTCAGTGATTCTGTTATGTTTAAAAAAAAGCACAAACGTACCAGAATCACTGACGTGTGAAACAGGCCTTATAGTGTTTTGATTTATGTATGTATTATACAACTTCTGTGGATCTTGTATGAGTGACTTTTCTTCATTTTATTGGATTGTTTTAAAATATTGAAATAAAGTCACGCTTCCTATGCATCCTTTTGTATTCTGATTGGCTACTATAATACAGTTTTTAGGCACTGAGATCGATACCAGAGGCATGGTCTTCCGCTTACCAGAGGATAAGCTCAAAAGGCTAAGGGACATAATAGAAGGGTTTAGTGCTGTTAAGAAGGTGGCATTAAGATAAATGAAATATATCTTCTCGGTCTTCTCGTTTTCTTGCTGAGTTGTGCCAATGGACAGAGTTTTTTCTAGACATTTGCTATTGGAAACTCAGGGAACCAAAGCTCCTGGATAGAGTTGAGCGCGGTTCGTGGTTCGTGGTTCTCCAGTTCTAGGCTCGAGTGATTTTGGGGCATGTTCTAGATCGAACTAGAACTCGAGCTTTTTGCAAAAGCTCGATAGTTCTAGAAACGTTCGAGAACGGTTCTAGCAGCCAAAAAACAGCTAAATCATAGCTTGGTTTCTGCTGTAATAGTGTAAGTCACTCTGTGAATCAAACTATTATCACATTTCAGTGTATAGTGTGCGTGAACAGCGCCTTCAGATCACTGCTGTTTCTATAATGGCGATCGCCATTTTTTTTTTTTTTTTCTTGTCTTCCTTCCCTAAGTGCGCGCGTCTTGTGGGGCGGGCCAGCATGTCAGCCAATCACAGACACACACACAGCTAAGTTGACTTTGAGCCAGAGAAGCAACGGCATGTGTGATAGGATCTGCATGTCACATGTCCCTGCATTATAAAACCGGACATTTTCTTCACGGACGCCATTATCTGCCTTCTGCGTCTTTGGTGTCAGACATCACTGTCGCAGCTCCGTCCTCCTGAGTCCTATAGCCGATACAGCTGTATGCGCTGCATACACAGCGTTAGACAGCACAGGGAGAGCACTTTATAGCAGTCCTTTTAAGGACTCAAACCGGCAGGGTCAGAGAGCCATACGTGACAGGTCCTGCAAACAGCAACAGCATCTGTGTAGCCAAGGTCAGGGATTTCCTCCCTGCATTTCACCATTAGGAGGGAATAGAAAGGCAGGCTTCCATTCCTCTACCCAGAGCACCACAATCCTGCCACTGTACCCTCCTGTCCTCTGCACACTCCAACTCATTATAACTAAGCCATTACACTAGCAAACACTCAGTGTACCTAGTGGCATCCTATCTGTGGCTATTGGACTTTGCTATAGTCCCACTAGTGCAAAGACATTTGCAGAGCACGTCTGCCTGCATTGCACACTCCAACTTTTTTAAACTAAGCAATTTTACTAGCAAACACTCAGTGTACCTAGTGGCATCCTATACGTGGCTATTGGACTTTGCTATAGTCCCACTAGTGCCAAGACATTTGCAGAGCGCATCTGCCTGCGTTGCACACTCCAACTAATTTTAACTTAGCCATTATACTAGCAAACACTCAGTGTACCTAGTGGCATCCTATACGTGGCTATTGGACTTTGCTATAGTCCCACTAGTGCCAAGACATTTGCAGAGCGCATCTGCCTGCGTTGCACACTCCAACTAATTATAAGTAAGCCATTATACTAGCAAACACTCAGTGTACCTAGTGGCATCCTATCTGTGGCTATTGGACTTTGCTATAGTCCCACTAGTGCAAAGACATTTGCAGAGCACGTCTGCCTGCATTGCACACTCCAACTTTTTTAAACTAAGCAATTTTACTAGCAAACACTCAGTGTACCTAGTGGCATCCTATACGTGGCTATTGGACTTTGCTATAGTCCCACTAGTGCCAAGACATTTGCAGAGCGCATCTGCCTGCGTTGCACACTCCAACTAATTATAAGTAAGCCATTATACTAGCAAACACTCAGTGTACCTAGTGGCATCCTATCTGTGGCTATTGGACTTTGCTATAGTCCCACTAGTGCCAAGACATTTGCAGAGCGCATCTGCCTGCGTTGCACACTCCAACTAATTATAAGTAAGCCATTATACTAGCAAACACTCAGTGTACCTAGTGGCATCCTATACGTGGCTATTGGACCTTGCTATAGTCCCACTAGTGCCAAGACATTTGCAGAGCGCATCTGCCTGCGTTGCACACTCCAACTAATTATAAGTAAGCCATTATACTAGCAAACACTCAGTGTACCTAGTGGCATCCTATACGTGGCTATTGGACCTTGCTATAGTCCCACTAGTGCCAAGACATTTGCAGAGCGCATCTGCCTGCGTTGCACACTCCAACTAATTATAAGTAAGCCATTATTATAATTATTATTATTATTTATTATTATAGCGCCATTTATTCCATGGCGCTTTACAAGTGAAAGGGTATACGTACAACAATCATTAACAGTACATAACAGACTGGTACAGGAGGAGAGAGGACCCTGCCCGCGAGGGCTTACAGTCTACAGGTAATGGGTGATGGTACAATAGGTGAGGACAGAGCTGGTTGCGCAGTGGTCTACTGGACTGAGGGCTGTTGTAGGTTATAGGCTTGTTGGAAGAGGTGGGTCTTGAGGTTCCTCTTGAAGCTTTCCACGGTAGGGGAGAGTCTGATGTGCTGAGGTAGAGCATTCCAAAGTATGGGGGATGCACGGGAGAAATCTTGTACGCGATTGTGGGAAGAGAAGATAAGGGAGGAGCAGAGAAGGAGATCTTGTGAGGATCTGAGGTTGCGTGCAGGTAGGTACCGGGAGACTAGGTCACAGATGTAGGGAGGAGACAGGTTGTGCATGGCTTTGTATGTCATGGTTAGTGTTTTGAACTGGAGTCGTTGGGTGATGGGAAGCCAGTGAAGGGATTGGCAGAGTGGCGAGGCTGGGGAGTAGCGAGGGGAGAGGTGGATTAAGCGGGCCGCAGAGTTTAGGATAGATTGGAGGGGTGCAAGAGTGTTGGAAGGGAGGCCAGAGAGCAGGAGGTTGCAGTAGTCGAGGCGGGAGATGATGAGGGCATGCACTAATGTTTTTGCTGATTCTTGGTTAAGGAAAGCACGGATCCGGGAGATGTTTTTGAGTTGTAATCGGCATGAGGTGAAGAGGGCTTGGATGTGTGGCTTGAAGGATAGAGCAGAGTCGAGGGTCACTCCAAGGCAACGAGCTTGTGAGACTGGGGAGAGTAAGCAACCATCGAGTTTGATGGAAAGGCTTGTTGGAGGAGATGAGTGAGGAGGAGGAAAGACAATGAATTCTGTTTTGTCCATGTTAAGTTTTAGGAATCGCACAGAGAAGAAGGATGAAATAGCAGACAGACATTGTGGGATTCTGGTTAGTAGAGAGGTAATGTCAGGTCCATTATACTAGCAAACACTCAGTGTACCTAGTGGCATCCTATCTGTGGCTATTGGACTTTGCTATAGTCCCACTAGTGCCAAGACATTTGCAGAGCGCATCTGCCTGCGTTGCACACTCCAACTAATTATAAGTAAGCCATTATACTAGCAAACACTCAGTGTACCTAGTGGCATCCTATACGTGGCTATTGGACCTTGCTATAGTCCCACTAGTGCCAAGACATTTGCAGAGCGCATCTGCCTGCGTTGCACACTCCAACTAATTATAAGTAAGCCATTATAATAGCAAACACTCAGTGTACCTAGTGGCATCCTATACGTGGCTATTGGACCTTGCTATAGTCCCACTAGTGCCAAGACATTTGCAGAGCGCATCTGCCTGCGTTGCACACTCCAATTAATTATAAGTAAGCCATTATTATTATTATTATTATTATTTATTATTATAGCGCCATTTCTTCCATGGCGCTTTACAAGTGAAAGGGTATACGTACAACAATCATTAACAGTACATAACAGACTGGTACAGGAGGAGAGAGGACCCTGCCCGCGAGGGCTTACAGTCTACAGGGAATGGGTGATGGTACAATAGGTGAGGACAGAGCTGGTTGCGCAGTGGTCTACTGGACTGAGGGCTGTTGTAGGTTATAGGCTTGTTGGAAGAGGTGGGTCTTGAGGTTCCTCTTGAAGCTTTCCACGGTAGGGGAGAGTCTTATGTGCTGAGGTAGAGCATTCCAAAGTATGGGGGATGCACGGGAGAAATCTTGTACGCGATTGTGGGAAGAGGAGATAAGGGAGGAGCAGAGAAGGAGATCTTGTGAGGATCTGAGGTTGCGTGCAGGTAGGTACCGGGAGACTAGGTCACAGATGTAGGGAGGAGACAGGTTGTGCATGGCTTTGTATGTCATGGTTAAATTGTCTCTCCAGTAAAGGAGACAAACTCTAGCACAGCGCCACCTATTGGAAGTAGCGATCCTAAAAGTCACAAGTGGATTTTTGACAATCCTTTGCAATATGACTCAGGATATATAAGCCAGATCAGAATCCCAATTTGCAGACACGGTGTTTCGGGGTGCTTGCCCCTCGTCAGTGCAAAGTATGGGGGTGTCTGATCTGGCTCATGAGAAAGCTATGTGGGGACCACGGGGGAACACTATTCTCCTTAAGGAGACTTTGCAAGCCAGTCTGGCTGCCAGGTAAGGGGACTTATAGCTGCAATGCCCCTAAAATTCCACGGGGGAACACTATTCTCCTTAAGGAGACTTTGCAAGCCAGTCTGGCTGCCAGGTAAGGGGACTTATAGCTGCAATGCCCCTCTGGGAAATATTCAAATTGTCTCTCCAGTAAAGGAGACAAACTCTAGCACAGCGCCACCTATTGGAAGTAGCGATCCTAAAAGTCACAAGTGGATTTTTGACAATCCTTTGCAATATGACTCAGGATATATAAGCCAGATCAGAATCCCAATTTGCAGACACGGTGTTTCGGGGTGCTTGCCCCTCGTCAGTGCAAAGTATGGGGGTGTCTGATCTGGCTCATGAGAAAGCTATGTGGGGACCACGGGGGAACACTATTCTCCTTAAGGAGACTTTGCAAGCCAGTCTGGCTGCCAGGTAAGGGGACTTATAGCTGCAATGCCCCTAAAATTCCACGGGGGAACACTATTCTCCTTAAGGAGACTTTGCAAGCCAGTCTGGCTGCCAGGTAAGGGGACTTATAGCTGCAATGCCCCTCTGGGAAATATTCAAATTGTCTCTCCAGTAAAGGAGACAAACTCTAGCACAGCGCCACCTATTGGAAGTAGCGATCCTAAAAGTCACAAGTGGATTTTTGACAATCCTTTGCAATATGACTCAGGATATATAAGCCAGATCAGAATCCCAATTTGCAGACACGGTGTTTCGGGGTGCTTGCCCCTCGTCAGTGCAAAGTATGGGGGTGTCTGATCTGGCTCATGAGAAAGCTATGTGGGGACCACGGGGGAACACTATTCTCCTTAAGGAGACTTTGCAAGCCAGTCTGGCTGCCAGGTAAGGGGACTTATAGCTGCAATGCCCCTAAAATTCCACGGGGGAACACTATTCTCCTTAAGGAGACTTTGCAAGCCAGTCTGGCTGCCAGGTAAGGGGACTTATAGCTGCAATGCCCCTCTGGGAAATATTCAAATTGTCTCTCCAGTAAAGGAGACAAACTCTAGCACAGCGCCACCTATTGGAAGTAGCGATCCTAAAAGTCACAAGTGGATTTTTGACAATCCTTTGCAATATGACTCAGGATATATAAGCCAGATCAGAATCCCAATTTGCAGACACGGTGTTTCGGGGTGCTTGCCCCTCGTCAGTGCAAAGTATGGGGGTGTCTGATCTGGCTCATGAGAAAGCTATGTGGGGACCACGGGGGAACACTATTCTCCTTAAGGAGACTTTGCAAGCCAGTCTGGCTGCCAGGTAAGGGGACTTATAGCTGCAATGCCCCTAAAATTCCACGGGGGAACACTATTCTCCTTAAGGAGACTTTGCAAGCCAGTCTGGCTGCCAGGTAAGGGGACTTATAGCTGCAATGCCCCTCTGGGAAATATTCAAATTGTCTCTCCAGTAAAGGAGACAAACTCTAGCACAGCGCCACCTATTGGAAGTAGCGATCCTAAAAGTCACAAGTGGATTTTTGACAATCCTTTGCAATATGACTCAGGATATATAAGCCAGATCAGAATCCCAATTTGCAGACACGGTGTTTCGGGGTGCTTGCCCCTCGTCAGTGCAAAGTATGGGGGTGTCTGATCTGGCTCATGAGAAAGCTATGTGGGGACCACGGGGGAACACTATTCTCCTTAAGGAGACTTTGCAAGCCAGTCTGGCTGCCAGGTAAGGGGACTTATAGCTGCAATGCCCCTAAAATTCCACGGGGGAACACTATTCTCCTTAAGGAGACTTTGCAAGCCAGTCTGGCTGCCAGGTAAGGGGACTTATAGCTGCAATGCCCCTCTGGGAAATATTCAAATTGTCTCTCCAGTAAAGGAGACAAACTCTAGCACAGCGCCACCTATTGGAAGTAGCGATCCTAAAAGTCACAAGTGGATTTTTGACAATCCTTTGCAATATGACTCAGGATATATAAGCCAGATCAGAATCCCAATTTGCAGACACGGTGTTTCGGGGTGCTTGCCCCTCGTCAGTGCAAAGTATGGGGGTGTCTGATCTGGCTCATGAGAAAGCTATGTGGGGACCACGGGGGAACACTATTCTCCTTAAGGAGACTTTGCAAGCCAGTCTGGCTGCCAGGTAAGGGGACTTATAGCTGCAATGCCCCTAAAATTCCACGGGGGAACACTATTCTCCTTAAGGAGACTTTGCAAGCCAGTCTGGCTGCCAGGTAAGGGGACTTATAGCTGCAATGCCCCTCTGGGAAATATTCAAATTGTCTCTCCAGTAAAGGAGACAAACTCTAGCACAGCGCCACCTATTGGAAGTAGCGATCCTAAAAGTCACAAGTGGATTTTTGACAATCCTTTGCAATATGACTCAGGATATATAAGCCAGATCAGAATCCCAATTTGCAGACACGGTGTTTCGGGGTGCTTGCCCCTCGTCAGTGCAAAGTATGGGGGTGTCTGATCTGGCTCATGAGAAAGCTATGTGGGGACCACGGGGGAACACTATTCTCCTTAAGGAGACTTTGCAAGCCAGTCTGGCTGCCAGGTAAGGGGACTTATAGCTGCAATGCCCCTAAAATTCCACGGGGGAACACTATTCTCCTTAAGGAGACTTTGCAAGCCAGTCTGGCTGCCAGGTAAGGGGACTTATAGCTGCAATGCCCCTCTGGGAAATATTCAAATTGTCTCTCCAGTAAAGGAGACAAACTCTAGCACAGCGCCACCTATTGGAAGTAGCGATCCTAAAAGTCACAAGTGGATTTTTGACAATCCTTTGCAATATGACTCAGGATATATAAGCCAGATCAGAATCCCAATTTGCAGACACGGTGTTTCGGGGTGCTTGCCCCTCGTCAGTGCAAAGTATGGGGGTGTCTGATCTGGCTCATGAGAAAGCTATGTGGGGACCACGGGGGAACACTATTCTCCTTAAGGAGACTTTGCAAGCCAGTCTGGCTGCCAGGTAAGGGGACTTATAGCTGCAATGCCCCTAAAATTCCACGGGGGAACACTATTCTCCTTAAGGAGACTTTGCAAGCCAGTCTGGCTGCCAGGTAAGGGGACTTATAGCTGCAATGCCCCTCTGGGAAATATTCAAATTGTCTCTCCAGTAAAGGAGACAAACTCTAGCACAGCGCCACCTATTGGAAGTAGCGATCCTAAAAGTCACAAGTGGATTTTTGACAATCCTTTGCAATATGACTCAGGATATATAAGCCAGATCAGAATCCCAATTTGCAGACACGGTGTTTCGGGGTGCTTGCCCCTCGTCAGTGCAAAGTATGGGGGTGTCTGATCTGGCTCATGAGAAAGCTATGTGGGGACCACGGGGGAACACTATTCTCCTTAAGGAGACTTTGCAAGCCAGTCTGGCTGCCAGGTAAGGGGACTTATAGCTGCAATGCCCCTAAAATTCCACGGGGGAACACTATTCTCCTTAAGGAGACTTTGCAAGCCAGTCTGGCTGCCAGGTAAGGGGACTTATAGCTGCAATGCCCCTCTGGGAAATATTCAAATTGTCTCTCCAGTAAAGGAGACAAACTCTAGCACAGCGCCACCTATTGGAAGTAGCGATCCTAAAAGTCACAAGTGGATTTTTGACAATCCTTTGCAATATGACTCAGGATATATAAGCCAGATCAGAATCCCAATTTGCAGACACGGTGTTTCGGGGTGCTTGCCCCTCGTCAGTGCAAAGTATGGGGGTGTCTGATCTGGCTCATGAGAAAGCTATGTGGGGACCACGGGGGAACACTATTCTCCTTAAGGAGACTTTGCAAGCCAGTCTGGCTGCCAGGTAAGGGGACTTATAGCTGCAATGCCCCTAAAATTCCACGGGGGAACACTATTCTCCTTAAGGAGACTTTGCAAGCCAGTCTGGCTGCCAGGTAAGGGGACTTATAGCTGCAATGCCCCTCTGGGAAATATTCAAATTGTCTCTCCAGTAAAGGAGACAAACTCTAGCACAGCGCCACCTATTGGAAGTAGCGATCCTAAAAGTCACAAGTGGATTTTTGACAATCCTTTGCAATATGACTCAGGATATATAAGCCAGATCAGAATCCCAATTTGCAGACACGGTGTTTCGGGGTGCTTGCCCCTCGTCAGTGCAAAGTATGGGGGTGTCTGATCTGGCTCATGAGAAAGCTATGTGGGGACCACGGGGGAACACTATTCTCCTTAAGGAGACTTTGCAAGCCAGTCTGGCTGCCAGGTAAGGGGACTTATAGCTGCAATGCCCCTAAAATTCCACGGGGGAACACTATTCTCCTTAAGGAGACTTTGCAAGCCAGTCTGGCTGCCAGGTAAGGGGACTTATAGCTGCAATGCCCCTCTGGGAAATATTCAAATTGTCTCTCCAGTAAAGGAGACAAACTCTAGCACAGCGCCACCTATTGGAAGTAGCGATCCTAAAAGTCACAAGTGGATTTTTGACAATCCTTTGCAATATGACTCAGGATATATAAGCCAGATCAGAATCCCAATTTGCAGACACGGTGTTTCGGGGTGCTTGCCCCTCGTCAGTGCAAAGTATGGGGGTGTCTGATCTGGCTCATGAGAAAGCTATGTGGGGACCACGGGGGAACACTATTCTCCTTAAGGAGACTTTGCAAGCCAGTCTGGCTGCCAGGTAAGGGGACTTATAGCTGCAATGCCCCTAAAATTCCACGGGGGAACACTATTCTCCTTAAGGAGACTTTGCAAGCCAGTCTGGCTGCCAGGTAAGGGGACTTATAGCTGCAATGCCCCTCTGGGAAATATTCAAATTGTCTCTCCAGTAAAGGAGACAAACTCTAGCACAGCGCCACCTATTGGAAGTAGCGATCCTAAAAGTCACAAGTGGATTTTTGACAATCCTTTGCAATATGACTCAGGATATATAAGCCAGATCAGAATCCCAATTTGCAGACACGGTGTTTCGGGGTGCTTGCCCCTCGTCAGTGCAAAGTATGGGGGGTGTCTGATCTGGCTCATGAGAAAGCTATGTGGGGACCACGGGGGAACACTATTCTCCTTAAGGAGACTTTGCAAGCCAGTCTGGCTGCCAGGTAAGGGGACTTATAGCTGCAATGCCCCTAAAATTCCACGGGGGAACACTATTCTCCTTAAGGAGACTTTGCAAGCCAGTCTGGCTGCCAGGTAAGGGGACTTATAGCTGCAATGCCCCTCTGGGAAATATTCAAATTGTCTCTCCAGTAAAGGAGACAAACTCTAGCACAGCGCCACCTATTGGAAGTAGCGATCCTAAAAGTCACAAGTGGATTTTTGACAATCCTTTGCAATATGACTCAGGATATATAAGCCAGATCAGAATCCCAATTTGCAGACACGGTGTTTCGGGGTGCTTGCCCCTCGTCAGTGCAAAGTATGGGGGTGTCTGATCTGGCTCATGAGAAAGCTATGTGGGGACCACGGGGGAACACTATTCTCCTTAAGGAGACTTTGCAAGCCAGTCTGGCTGCCAGGTAAGGGGACTTATAGCTGCAATGCTCCTAAAATTCCACGGGGGAACACTATTCTCCTTAAGGAGACTTTGCAAGCCAGTCTGGCTGCCAGGTAAGGGGACTTATAGCTGCAATGCCCCTCTGGGAAATATTCAAATTGTCTCTCCAGTAAAGGAGACAAACTCTAGCACAGCGCCACCTATTGGAAGTAGCGATCCTAAAAGTCACAAGTGGATTTTTGACAATCCTTTGCAATATGACTCAGGATATATAAGCCAGATCAGAATCCCAATTTGCAGACACGGTGTTTCGGGGTGCTTGCCCCTCGTCAGTGCAAAGTATGGGGGTGTCTGATCTGGCTCATGAGAAAGCTATGTGGGGACCACGGGGGAACACTATTCTCCTTAAGGAGACTTTGCAAGCCAGTCTGGCTGCCAGGTAAGGGGACTTATAGCTGCAATGCCCCTAAAATTCCACGGGGGAACACTATTCTCCTTAAGGAGACTTTGCAAGCCAGTCTGGCTGCCAGGTAAGGGGACTTATAGCTGCAATGCCCCTCTGGGAAATATTCAAATTGTCTCTCCAGTAAAGGAGACAAACTCTAGCACAGCGCCACCTATTGGAAGTAGCGATCCTAAAAGTCACAAGTGGATTTTTGACAATCCTTTGCAATATGACTCAGGATATATAAGCCAGATCAGAATCCCAATTTGCAGACACGGTGTTTCGGGGTGCTTGCCCCTCGTCAGTGCAAAGTATGGGGGTGTCTGATCTGGCTCATGAGAAAGCTATGTGGGGACCACGGGGGAACACTATTCTCCTTAAGGAGACTTTGCAAGCCAGTCTGGCTGCCAGGTAAGGGGACTTATAGCTGCAATGCCCCTAAAATTCCACGGGGGAACACTATTCTCCTTAAGGAGACTTTGCAAGCCAGTCTGGCTGCCAGGTAAGGGGACTTATAGCTGCAATGCCCCTCTGGGAAATATTCAAATTGTCTCTCCAGTAAAGGAGACAAACTCTAGCACAGCGCCACCTATTGGAAGTAGCGATCCTAAAAGTCACAAGTGGATTTTTGACAATCCTTTGCAATATGACTCAGGATATATAAGCCAGATCAGAATCCCAATTTGCAGACACGGTGTTTCGGGGTGCTTGCCCCTCGTCAGTGCAAAGTATGGGGGTGTCTGATCTGGCTCATGAGAAAGCTATGTGGGGACCACGGGGGAACACTATTCTCCTTAAGGAGACTTTGCAAGCCAGTCTGGCTGCCAGGTAAGGGGACTTATAGCTGCAATGCCCCTAAAATTCCACGGGGGAACACTATTCTCCTTAAGGAGACTTTGCAAGCCAGTCTGGCTGCCAGGTAAGGGGACTTATAGCTGCAATGCCCCTCTGGGAAATATTCAAATTGTCTCTCCAGTAAAGGAGACAAACTCTAGCACAGCGCCACCTATTGGAAGTAGCGATCCTAAAAGTCACAAGTGGATTTTTGACAATCCTTTGCAATATGACTCAGGATATATAAGCCAGATCAGAATCCCAATTTGCAGACACGGTGTTTCGGGGTGCTTGCCCCTCGTCAGTGCAAAGTATGGGGGTGTCTGATCTGGCTCATGAGAAAGCTATGTGGGGACCACGGGGGAACACTATTCTCCTTAAGGAGACTTTGCAAGCCAGTCTGGCTGCCAGGTAAGGGGACTTATAGCTGCAATGCCCCTAAAATTCCACGGGGGAACACTATTCTCCTTAAGGAGACTTTGCAAGCCAGTCTGGCTGCCAGGTAAGGGGACTTATAGCTGCAATGCCCCTCTGGGAAATATTCAAATTGTCTCTCCAGTAAAGGAGACAAACTCTAGCACAGCGCCACCTATTGGAAGTAGCGATCCTAAAAGTCACAAGTGGATTTTTGACAATCCTTTGCAATATGACTCAGGATATATAAGCCAGATCAGAATCCCAATTTGCAGACACGGTGTTTCGGGGTGCTTGCCCCTCGTCAGTGCAAAGTATGGGGGTGTCTGATCTGGCTCATGAGAAAGCTATGTGGGGACCACGGGGGAACACTATTCTCCTTAAGGAGACTTTGCAAGCCAGTCTGGCTGCCAGGTAAGGGGACTTATAGCTGCAATGCCCCTAAAATTCCACGGGGGAACACTATTCTCCTTAAGGAGACTTTGCAAGCCAGTCTGGCTGCCAGGTAAGGGGACTTATAGCTGCAATGCCCCTCTGGGAAATATTCAAATTGTCTCTCCAGTAAAGGAGACAAACTCTAGCACAGCGCCACCTATTGGAAGTAGCGATCCTAAAAGTCACAAGTGGATTTTTGACAATCCTTTGCAATATGACTCAGGATATATAAGCCAGATCAGAATCCCAATTTGCAGACACGGTGTTTCGGGGTGCTTGCCCCTCGTCAGTGCAAAGTATGGGGGTGTCTGATCTGGCTCATGAGAAAGCTATGTGGGGACCACGGGGGAACACTATTCTCCTTAAGGAGACTTTGCAAGCCAGTCTGGCTGCCAGGTAAGGGGACTTATAGCTGCAATGCCCCTAAAATTCCACGGGGGAACACTATTCTCCTTAAGGAGACTTTGCAAGCCAGTCTGGCTGCCAGGTAAGGGGACTTATAGCTGCAATGCCCCTCTGGGAAATATTCAAATTGTCTCTCCAGTAAAGGAGACAAACTCTAGCACAGCGCCACCTATTGGAAGTAGCGATCCTAAAAGTCACAAGTGGATTTTTGACAATCCTTTGCAATATGACTCAGGATATATAAGCCAGATCAGAATCCCAATTTGCAGACACGGTGTTTCGGGGTGCTTGCCCCTCGTCAGTGCAAAGTATGGGGGTGTCTGATCTGGCTCATGAGAAAGCTATGTGGGGACCACGGGGGAACACTATTCTCCTTAAGGAGACTTTGCAAGCCAGTCTGGCTGCCAGGTAAGGGGACTTATAGCTGCAATGCCCCTAAAATTCCACGGGGGAACACTATTCTCCTTAAGGAGACTTTGCAAGCCAGTCTGGCTGCCAGGTAAGGGGACTTATAGCTGCAATGCCCCTCTGGGAAATATTCAAATTGTCTCTCCAGTAAAGGAGACAAACTCTAGCACAGCGCCACCTATTGGAAGTAGCGATCCTAAAAGTCACAAGTGGATTTTTGACAATCCTTTGCAATATGACTCAGGATATATAAGCCAGATCAGAATCCCAATTTGCAGACACGGTGTTTCGGGGTGCTTGCCCCTCGTCAGTGCAAAGTATGGGGGTGTCTGATCTGGCTCATGAGAAAGCTATGTGGGGACCACGGGGGAACACTATTCTCCTTAAGGAGACTTTGCAAGCCAGTCTGGCTGCCAGGTAAGGGGACTTATAGCTGCAATGCCCCTAAAATTCCACGGGGGAACACTATTCTCCTTAAGGAGACTTTGCAAGCCAGTCTGGCTGCCAGGTAAGGGGACTTATAGCTGCAATGCCCCTCTGGGAAATATTCAAATTGTCTCTCCAGTAAAGGAGACAAACTCTAGCACAGCGCCACCTATTGGAAGTAGCGATCCTAAAAGTCACAAGTGGATTTTTGACAATCCTTTGCAATATGACTCAGGATATATAAGCCAGATCAGAATCCCAATTTGCAGACACGGTGTTTCGGGGTGCTTGCCCCTCGTCAGTGCAAAGTATGGGGGTGTCTGATCTGGCTCATGAGAAAGCTATGTGGGGACCACGGGGGAACACTATTCTCCTTAAGGAGACTTTGCAAGCCAGTCTGGCTGCCAGGTAAGGGGACTTATAGCTGCAATGCCCCTAAAATTCCACGGGGGAACACTATTCTCCTTAAGGAGACTTTGCAAGCCAGTCTGGCTGCCAGGTATGGGGACTTATAGCTGCAATGCCCCTCTGGGAAATATTCAAATTGTCTCTCCAGTAAAGGAGACAAACTCTAGCACAGCGCCACCTATTGGAAGTAGCGATCCTAAAAGTCACAAGTGGATTTTTGACAATCCTTTGCAATATGACTCAGGATATATAAGCCAGATCAGAATCCCAATTTGCAGACACGGTGTTTCGGGGTGCTTGCCCCTCGTCAGTGCAAAGTATGGGGGTGTCTGATCTGGCTCATGAGAAAGCTATGTGGGGACCACGGGGGAACACTATTCTCCTTAAGGAGACTTTGCAAGCCAGTCTGGCTGCCAGGTAAGGGGACTTATAGCTGCAATGCCCCTAAAATTCCACGGGGGAACACTATTCTCCTTAAGGAGACTTTGCAAGCCAGTCTGGCTGCCAGGTAAGGGGACTTATAGCTGCAATGCCCCTCTGGGAAATATTCAAATTGTCTCTCCAGTAAAGGAGACAAACTCTAGCACAGCGCCACCTATTGGAAGTAGCGATCCTAAAAGTCACAAGTGGATTTTTGACAATCCTTTGCAATATGACTCAGGATATATAAGCCAGATCAGAATCCCAATTTGCAGACACGGTGTTTCGGGGTGCTTGCCCCTCGTCAGTGCAAAGTATGGGGGTGTCTGATCTGGCTCATGAGAAAGCTATGTGGGGACCACGGGGGAACACTATTCTCCTTAAGGAGACTTTGCAAGCCAGTCTGGCTGCCAGGTAAGGGGACTTATAGCTGCAATGCCCCTAAAATTCCACGGGGGAACACTATTCTCCTTAAGGAGACTTTGCAAGCCAGTCTGGCTGCCAGGTAAGGGGACTTATAGCTGCAATGCCCCTCTGGGAAATATTCAAATTGTCTCTCCAGTAAAGGAGACAAACTCTAGCACAGCGCCACCTATTGGAAGTAGCGATCCTAAAAGTCACAAGTGGATTTTTGACAATCCTTTGCAATATGACTCAGGATATATAAGCCAGATCAGAATCCCAATTTGCAGACACGGTGTTTCGGGGTGCTTGCCCCTCGTCAGTGCAAAGTATGGGGGTGTCTGATCTGGCTCATGAGAAAGCTATGTGGGGACCACGGGGGAACACTATTCTCCTTAAGGAGACTTTGCAAGCCAGTCTGGCTGCCAGGTAAGGGGACTTATAGCTGCAATGCCCCTAAAATTCCACGGGGGAACACTATTCTCCTTAAGGAGACTTTGCAAGCCAGTCTGGCTGCCAGGTAAGGGGACTTATAGCTGCAATGCCCCTCTGGGAAATATTCAAATTGTCTCTCCAGTAAAGGAGACAAACTCTAGCACAGCGCCACCTATTGGAAGTAGCGATCCTAAAAGTCACAAGTGGATTTTTGACAATCCTTTGCAATATGACTCAGGATATATAAGCCAGATCAGAATCCCAATTTGCAGACACGGTGTTTCGGGGTGCTTGCCCCTCGTCAGTGCAAAGTATGGGGGTGTCTGATCTGGCTCATGAGAAAGCTATGTGGGGACCACGGGGGAACACTATTCTCCTTAAGGAGACTTTGCAAGCCAGTCTGGCTGCCAGGTAAGGGGACTTATAGCTGCAATGCCCCTAAAATTCCACGGGGGAACACTATTCTCCTTAAGGAGACTTTGCAAGCCAGTCTGGCTGCCAGGTAAGGGGACTTATAGCTGCAATGCCCCTCTGGGAAATATTCAAATTGTCTCTCCAGTAAAGGAGACAAACTCTAGCACAGCGCCACCTATTGGAAGTAGCGATCCTAAAAGTCACAAGTGGATTTTTGACAATCCTTTGCAATATGACTCAGGATATATAAGCCAGATCAGAATCCCAATTTGCAGACACGGTGTTTCGGGGTGCTTGCCCCTCGTCAGTGCAAAGTATGGGGGTGTCTGATCTGGCTCATGAGAAAGCTATGTGGGGACCACGGGGGAACACTATTCTCCTTAAGGAGACTTTGCAAGCCAGTCTGGCTGCCAGGTAAGGGGACTTATAGCTGCAATGCCCCTAAAATTCCACGGGGGAACACTATTCTCCTTAAGGAGACTTTGCAAGCCAGTCTGGCTGCCAGGTAAGGGGACTTATAGCTGCAATGCCCCTCTGGGAAATATTCAAATTGTCTCTCCAGTAAAGGAGACAAACTCTAGCACAGCGCCACCTATTGGAAGTAGCGATCCTAAAAGTCACAAGTGGATTTTTGACAATCCTTTGCAATATGACTCAGGATATATAAGCCAGATCAGAATCCCAATTTGCAGACACGGTGTTTCGGGGTGCTTGCCCCTCGTCAGTGCAAAGTATGGGGGTGTCTGATCTGGCTCATGAGAAAGCTATGTGGGGACCACGGGGGAACACTATTCTCCTTAAGGAGACTTTGCAAGCCAGTCTGGCTGCCAGGTAAGGGGACTTATAGCTGCAATGCCCCTAAAATTCCACGGGGGAACACTATTCTCCTTAAGGAGACTTTGCAAGCCAGTCTGGCTGCCAGGTAAGGGGACTTATAGCTGCAATGCCCCTCTGGGAAATATTCAAATTGTCTCTCCAGTAAAGGAGACAAACTCTAGCACAGCGCCACCTATTGGAAGTAGCGATCCTAAAAGTCACAAGTGGATTTTTGACAATCCTTTGCAATATGACTCAGGATATATAAGCCAGATCAGAATCCCAATTTGCAGACACGGTGTTTCGGGGTGCTTGCCCCTCGTCAGTGCAAAGTATGGGGGTGTCTGATCTGGCTCATGAGAAAGCTATGTGGGGACCACGGGGGAACACTATTCTCCTTAAGGAGACTTTGCAAGCCAGTCTGGCTGCCAGGTAAGGGGACTTATAGCTGCAATGCCCCTAAAATTCCACGGGGGAACACTATTCTCCTTAAGGAGACTTTGCAAGCCAGTCTGGCTGCCAGGTAAGGGGACTTATAGCTGCAATGCCCCTCTGGGAAATATTCAAATTGTCTCTCCAGTAAAGGAGACAAACTCTAGCACAGCGCCACCTATTGGAAGTAGCGATCCTAAAAGTCACAAGTGGATTTTTGACAATCCTTTGCAATATGACTCAGGATATATAAGCCAGATCAGAATCCCAATTTGCAGACACGGTGTTTCGGGGTGCTTGCCCCTCGTCAGTGCAAAGTATGGGGGTGTCTGATCTGGCTCATGAGAAAGCTATGTGGGGACCACGGGGGAACACTATTCTCCTTAAGGAGACTTTGCAAGCCAGTCTGGCTGCCAGGTAAGGGGACTTATAGCTGCAATGCCCCTAAAATTCCACGGGGGAACACTATTCTCCTTAAGGAGACTTTGCAAGCCAGTCTGGCTGCCAGGTATGGGGACTTATAGCTGCAATGCCCCTCTGGGAAATATTCAAATTGTCTCTCCAGTAAAGGAGACAAACTCTAGCACAGCGCCACCTATTGGAAGTAGCGATCCTAAAAGTCACAAGTGGATTTTTGACAATCCTTTGCAATATGACTCAGGATATATAAGCCAGATCAGAATCCCAATTTGCAGACACGGTGTTTCGGGGTGCTTGCCCCTCGTCAGTGCAAAGTATGGGGGTGTCTGATCTGGCTCATGAGAAAGCTATGTGGGGACCACGGGGGAACACTATTCTCCTTAAGGAGACTTTGCAAGCCAGTCTGGCTGCCAGGTAAGGGGACTTATAGCTGCAATGCCCCTAAAATTCCACGGGGGAACACTATTCTCCTTAAGGAGACTTTGCAAGCCAGTCTGGCTGCCAGGTAAGGGGACTTATAGCTGCAATGCCCCTCTGGGAAATATTCAAATTGTCTCTCCAGTAAAGGAGACAAACTCTAGCACAGCGCCACCTATTGGAAGTAGCGATCCTAAAAGTCACAAGTGGATTTTTGACAATCCTTTGCAATATGACTCAGGATATATAAGCCAGATCAGAATCCCAATTTGCAGACACGGTGTTTCGGGGTGCTTGCCCCTCGTCAGTGCAAAGTATGGGGGTGTCTGATCTGGCTCATGAGAAAGCTATGTGGGGACCACGGGGGAACACTATTCTCCTTAAGGAGACTTTGCAAGCCAGTCTGGCTGCCAGGTAAGGGGACTTATAGCTGCAATGCCCCTAAAATTCCACGGGGGAACACTATTCTCCTTAAGGAGACTTTGCAAGCCAGTCTGGCTGCCAGGTAAGGGGACTTATAGCTGCAATGCCCCTCTGGGAAATATTCAAATTGTCTCTCCAGTAAAGGAGACAAACTCTAGCACAGCGCCACCTATTGGAAGTAGCGATCCTAAAAGTCACAAGTGGATTTTTGACAATCCTTTGCAATATGACTCAGGATATATAAGCCAGATCAGAATCCCAATTTGCAGACACGGTGTTTCGGGGTGCTTGCCCCTCGTCAGTGCAAAGTATGGGGGTGTCTGATCTGGCTCATGAGAAAGCTATGTGGGGACCACGGGGGAACACTATTCTCCTTAAGGAGACTTTGCAAGCCAGTCTGGCTGCCAGGTAAGGGGACTTATAGCTGCAATGCCCCTAAAATTCCACGGGGGAACACTATTCTCCTTAAGGAGACTTTGCAAGCCAGTCTGGCTGCCAGGTAAGGGGACTTATAGCTGCAATGCCCCTCTGGGAAATATTCAAATTGTCTCTCCAGTAAAGGAGACAAACTCTAGCACAGCGCCACCTATTGGAAGTAGCGATCCTAAAAGTCACAAGTGGATTTTTGACAATCCTTTGCAATATGACTCAGGATATATAAGCCAGATCAGAATCCCAATTTGCAGACACGGTGTTTCGGGGTGCTTGCCCCTCGTCAGTGCAAAGTATGGGGGTGTCTGATCTGGCTCATGAGAAAGCTATGTGGGGACCACGGGGGAACACTATTCTCCTTAAGGAGACTTTGCAAGCCAGTCTGGCTGCCAGGTAAGGGGACTTATAGCTGCAATGCCCCTAAAATTCCACGGGGGAACACTATTCTCCTTAAGGAGACTTTGCAAGCCAGTCTGGCTGCCAGGTAAGGGGACTTATAGCTGCAATGCCCCTCTGGGAAATATTCAAATTGTCTCTCCAGTAAAGGAGACAAACTCTAGCACAGCGCCACCTATTGGAAGTAGCGATCCTAAAAGTCACAAGTGGATTTTTGACAATCCTTTGCAATATGACTCAGGATATATAAGCCAGATCAGAATCCCAATTTGCAGACACGGTGTTTCGGGGTGCTTGCCCCTCGTCAGTGCAAAGTATGGGGGTGTCTGATCTGGCTCATGAGAAAGCTATGTGGGGACCACGGGGGAACACTATTCTCCTTAAGGAGACTTTGCAAGCCAGTCTGGCTGCCAGGTAAGGGGACTTATAGCTGCAATGCCCCTAAAATTCCACGGGGGAACACTATTCTCCTTAAGGAGACTTTGCAAGCCAGTCTGGCTGCCAGGTAAGGGGACTTATAGCTGCAATGCCCCTCTGGGAAATATTCAAATTGTCTCTCCAGTAAAGGAGACAAACTCTAGCACAGCGCCACCTATTGGAAGTAGCGATCCTAAAAGTCACAAGTGGATTTTTGACAATCCTTTGCAATATGACTCAGGATATATAAGCCAGATCAGAATCCCAATTTGCAGACACGGTGTTTCGGGGTGCTTGCCCCTCGTCAGTGCAAAGTATGGGGGTGTCTGATCTGGCTCATGAGAAAGCTATGTGGGGACCACGGGGGAACACTATTCTCCTTAAGGAGACTTTGCAAGCCAGTCTGGCTGCCAGGTAAGGGGACTTATAGCTGCAATGCCCCTAAAATTCCACGGGGGAACACTATTCTCCTTAAGGAGACTTTGCAAGCCAGTCTGGCTGCCAGGTAAGGGGACTTATAGCTGCAATGCCCCTCTGGGAAATATTCAAATTGTCTCTCCAGTAAAGGAGACAAACTCTAGCACAGCGCCACCTATTGGAAGTAGCGATCCTAAAAGTCACAAGTGGATTTTTGACAATCCTTTGCAATATGACTCAGGATATATAAGCCAGATCAGAATCCCAATTTGCAGACACGGTGTTTCGGGGTGCTTGCCCCTCGTCAGTGCAAAGTTAGTGTTTTGAACTGGAGTCGTTGGGTGATGGGAAGCCAGTGAAGGGATTGGCAGAGTGGCGAGGCTGGGGAGTAGCGAGGGGAGAGGTGGATTAAGCGGGCCGCAGAGTTTAGGATAGATTGGAGGGGTGCAAGAGTGTTGGAAGGGAGGCCAGAGAGCAGGAGGTTGCAGTAGTCGAGGCGGGAGATGATGAGGGCATGCACTAATGTTTTTGCTGATTCTTGGTTAAGGAAAGCACGGATCCGGGAGATGTTTTTGAGTTGTAATCGGCATGAGGTGAAGAGGGCTTGGATGTGTGGCTTGAAGGATAGAGCAGAGTCGAGGGTCACTCCAAGGCAACGAGCTTGTGAGACTGGGGAGAGTAAGCAACCATCGAGTTTGATGGAAAGGCTTGTTGGAGGAGATGAGTGAGGAGGAGGAAAGACAATGAATTCTGTTTTGTCCATGTTAAGTTTTAGGAATCGCACAGAGAAGAAGGATGAAATAGCAGACAGACATTGTGGGATTCTGGTTAGTAGAGAGGTAATGTCAGGTCCATTATACTAGCAAACACTCAGTGTACCTAGTGGCATCCTATCTGTGGCTATTGGACTTTGCTATAGTCCCACTAGTGCCAAGACATTTGCAGAGCGCATCTGCCTGCGTTGCACACTCCAACTAATTATAAGTAAACTACAAGGAATGGAAGGCCTCCCATATGATGACAAGTTGAAAAAGTTATTAAGTGATTATTGGCTGCAATGGGGCTTTCTGGCTGGTGCCAGCCTCTCTTCTTAGCACACAGGAACCACAATCCCTACACCATGCTTCAATGGATTCTCTCATCCCAGCCCAGTAAAGCTACATATTTTACACAGTCATAAGCAGCCAAAAGGGATCTATTCTATTCAATTGCAAATGATCTAGATAAGACTGAGAATAAGATACTGCACGGGACATAGCAGAGTTGGTCAAGTTGAGTGGAGATGAGTTTGCTATTTGGCACAGCTTTTTGCATCAATAAAGCAAGTAAAAGGTGTGAAAGATAAAAAAAAGGGTGAAAGTGTGAAAAGTGAATTGGCCAAATTGAGGTGCATATAAAGTTTTTGCTTTCTTTCAATTCACTAATGGGGCTCATTTGAATCAGGTGAATTGAGTTCTGCTTTTGGAAACTGGGTTAAGAAGGGGTGCACCGGTCCTGGAGGTACTGCAATACCAGGTCAATGCGTGGAGTGGACAGAGCAAGATTTTTTCCATCTCCTTGTTCTAAAAATCCATTTAATATATGGTCCCCAGAGAGGGGACGTATCAGATATTAAACTGATAAGAACAGATTTAATTTTTTTTTTTTTCTGTTTATCAGTAGGACTTCAAAATAACAAAGGTGATCGCCTCCCGTTGCCTGGGAACCGTCCAGGCACAAGAGGGCTATGTGTCACCAGAAGGCGCACACACTTCCTCAAGGCCGGCAGACGTGCAATCCCAGGCACCTTCCAGTACCGACCAAGGTAGCGTCCTCCGAAACTACACTTGATCTTAGCCAAAAGGCCGAGAAGCTATAACCCGAATTGGTTACGGCCTTGAGTGGCACCCTGGCCTATACCGGACACATCTTAGGGAGAGGGAGACAAACCCACGCCTACAGAAGACATTTTGTCACCCAAGCCAACCCTTGAAAAGGCTGTTTTGCAGAGCAAAAACAAGAAGAATGGTGCTTTTTGCAGCCGCCGCCCACTGCAATGAATCTGAATAACTCCTCCTTTTGGACACAAGCACCTCCCCTCCCCCTTGCAGTCTTTCCAATTCATGATACAAAAAGACGGACGGACAGGACAGGACAGGACAGGCTGCCTGACTTTCCGTCACTGCCACCCTTTGCCATCCTTGCCCGTAGAAAGCCCTTTCATCATCCCCAAACCCTAATCTTTTCCCTTCCCTTCCCAGATGCGTCTCACTCCCTTTCATTAGGAAGTGAGCGCAGCCTTTTCTCCGTTCTGCACATGCGCGACGTTAAACACAAATGCGCAGGCGTGCGTTCCATTACCCTCACTGCATTCCACTCCCATACAGGAAGTGGGCGCAGCTATTACTACGGTCGCACATAAAAGAACCCACGGCCACCACTGCACATAGCTGACTCCACCACAGGACACCCACTTCTACACCAACACAGGTAAGACAGGATCGGCACCTCTATGCTCCTGTTACAATCAGGCTCAGTCACCATGTGATAACGCTCTCAACTCTTTAGTTGCAGGCTCCCCTTGCTTCACCTCCACTGGCTGTGCTGCCATTTCCTCTCCCACCTGGAAGGTATACTTTATTCCACTATTTTCCTGTTTCTCTCTTCCCCCTTTTCCCATAACCTACTTTTATCTGCATTTGTGGGGTATCTATATGCTATTTACATCATAGTTTTATTCATTAATATGGAAGGGAAGAGTGCCCATGAGAGTGTTGAACTGCGGAGAGCAAGAGATTAAGCTGCTCCGATTTGCCACCATTGATAAGCTGTTCTCAGTAGATACACATGCTATCCAAACAGCAGCATCCACCATTGCTTCAGCCCACCCATTCAGTGACAGCTCACCAAGTCAGCCAGAGGAGTGGTGTAAGGAATTACACGTAGGCACTGACTCCACACCTTCACATCACAAGAAGGGGGTCTACAGGCTAGTGCAAGAATACGAGCAAGTCTTCAGCAAACATCCGCTAGACTTTTGAAGAATAAAAGGGGTCAAACACTACATCCCCACAAGTGCACACCCACCCATCAAAGAGAGATATAAGCCAAAACTACCTGCACATTACCAGTGTACCAAGGACATGTTGAGCAACATGAAGGAGGCTGGGGTTATCCGTGACAGTTGTAGCCTCTGGGCAGCTCCGTTGGTCCTGTTAAAGAAGAAGGACAGCACCACTCCCCTGTATTGAGGAATAGCTAGCTGCATTGAGAACTGCAAATTATTTTTCTACCCTTGATCTCACTAGTCGCTATTGGCAAGTGTCCGTTGCTGAGGCAGACCGGGAGAAGACCGCCTTTGCCACCCCGATGGGTCTCTGCGAGTTCAAAAGCATGCCCTTCGAGCTGTGCAATTTGCCAGGAACCTTCCAGAGGCTGATGGAATGCTGCTTGGGACACCGAAACTTTGAAACGGTACTGCTATACCTTTATGATGTTATTGTTTATTCTAAAGCAAACAAGATTTTAGGGTGTATAAAAAGGGAGATTAGATCCGGTGATCCCAACGTATTGTTACCCCTCTATAAATCACTTGTAAGGCCACATCTGGAATATGGGGTAAAGTCCTGAGCAGGTTGATAACCATTGGTTTGAGCATGGTAGGGTGTAGTGCGCATCTTCCTGCATCGGTAAAAGCTGCAGAAGTCCTTGAAGATTTCCGCTTCAAAGGCTGTGCCTTGATCTGTGAGGACTCTCTCTGAGTAGCCATGAGGTCTGCATAAGTGTGCTTGGAAGACCTTCGCTGCAGTATGGGCCATTAGATCTTTGACTTGTACCACAACCATAAATCTCGAGTAGTTGTCTACCATCGTAAGTGCATACGTGAGCTCGCCTCGATATTCTGCAACAAAACTCCCTTTTTCGATTTCAGTTTCAGCAAACACTCCTCTTCCTGTAGAAAATATTTATCATTACCTAAGACAGTCATTCTAATGCATGACAATATTAAGGCAATTTAGTTAAAACTTGTTTTAACTCACCTTTAAGGGGATTGATGTATTTCATGGTCAATCCAGGTTTGTCAGTGATGGCACTGACATAATGTATGGCGTCTTTTTCGGGCGTTATCCTTTGCCTTTTCATTGTGAAAATCCAGTTGCCTATATCAAAGCAAATTCTACTACTTGTAAAGTATGCAGAAAATGAAATGTAGAACATATAACATCAACTGCTTAGGAACGCATCATAGGTTAGTACTTAAAAGGATATTGTCATGTTCTAGTCATAATGCAAGCTGGACATTTTTCATGTTACCCTGTAATCGCCGGCCTGTTCTAATGCTCACAAGCCAAGATATAGGCTCAGCTGCTAAGGCTTCCCTCTGCCTTCTGAATGAAACTTGAATATGTCTGGGTCACTGTGTATATAGCAGGTGCTCAGAAAAAATAAGAGTCAATTCAATAGAAATAGCTCTGGCACACTATAGTGATCAATAACGTAAGAAAAGAACTCTTGGAATGCTGAAAATTCTTTATTTGTGCAAAAGGATAATTCATCCAACGTTTCGACCTTGTTTTTAGGTCTTTATCAAGGATAAAGTTATCTAAGATCATAAAGGGTTACAAAACCATATAAACACGTAATTAGTACATAGTACAACATAACAGTACAATATATTGCTACTTGAGAGTACAATGGGTCAAATGACCATGATGCACATACAAAAAATTTTTCCAAAGCCATAGTGAAAACATTTGTACTGAGGAAAGAAAATTTCCACATGACCTATCTGGAGAAACATTCTGGATCAAACAACCAAAAATAGTCAAGCAGGTAAATACACACCTATATGGATAACAGGATGATATGTGTTCAATTGTATAGCGTCATTGCCATTAAGGTACAAATGGAAAACTTGCAATCCTATATAGTGAAGGAAATGAACACATATCATATCAAAGAACACAGGAACATGGGTGTGAGAAAAACCTCAATGTTTATACTTTGTTCTTTATAATGGTGTGAACATGTATATGTCTCAGTACCTTATGCACTTGAGAATTCTAGTGAGTAGATCATGAAAGCCTATTTCAGAACTGGAATCGGTAAATAATTGTAGGTGGAATCTAAATGAAAAGATGGTACAAGTGTTATCATGACTAGAGATGAGCGAACCGGTCGCGGTTCGGCTCGAGGTTGGTTCGCCGAACGGACCTCCCGTTCGAGTTCGGTTCGTCGAACGTTCGACGAACCGAACTCGAGCCAATAGGAAACAATGGCAGGCAATCACAAACACAGAAAAACACCTAGAAAACACCCTCAAAGGTGTCCTAAAGGTGACAAACAACTCAAACACATTGGAAAGTGACAAGGACATATACTCATGCGAAAACAAAACAGCTGGACAAGGAAAAAGAGGAGGACACACAGATATATGAGTATATGCAAGGAAACATCGATTCCATTAATGTGCAACTTGAGCCCTGCTCATTCTTGGCTTCCAATCTTGATAAATTGCCTGAGCTCGCCACGTACGTCTTGGGGATCTTGTCGTGTCCTGCAGCCAGCGTTCTCTCGGAACCTGTCTTCAGTGCTGCTGTGGGTCTGCTGGCAGATAAGCACACGTGTCTGTCCACTGACAATGTGGACATGGCTCTCAGAGGACTTTTCTTCCCCTGGGTCAGCCAGGGGACGGGAAAGGCACGCGTATTTTTGAGAGTGCTTCATGCAAAGCATCTTTTTCTTTTTCAAAAGGGAGCTCAACCGATGCCAGTCAAGTGGGGTGTGTGTGGCCCAGTGAGTGGAAACGAGGGAGACTGTGGTTGGAGTCCCCTCGCTGTGTCTCTAAAAGAACCAAGATGAACAAGTCATGGCTCTCAGAGGACTTTTCTTCCCCTGGGTCAGCCAGGGGACGGGAAAGGCACGCGTATTTTTGAGAGTGCTTCATGCAAAGCATCTTTTTCTTTTTCAAAAGGGAGCTCAACCGATGCCAGTCAAGTGGGGTGTGTGTGGCCCAGTGAGTGGAAACGAGGGAGACTGTGGTTGGAGTCCCCTCGCTGTGTCTCTAAAAGAACCAAGATGAACAAGTCATGGCTCTCAGAGGACTTTTCTTCCCCTGGGTCAGCCAGGGGACGGGAAAGGCACGCGTATTTTTGAGAGTGCTTCATGCAAAGCATCTTTTTCTTTTTCAAAAGGGAGCTCAACCGATGCCAGTCAAGTGGGGTGTGTGTGGCCCAGTGAGTGGAAACGAGGGAGACTGTGGTTGGAGTCCCCTCGCTGTGTCTCTAAAAGAACCAAGATGAACAAGTCATGGCTCTCAGAGGACTTTTCTTCCCCTGGGTCAGCCAGGGGACGGGAAAGGCACGCGTATTTTTGAGAGTGCTTCATGCAAAGCATCTTTTTCTTTTTCAAAAGGGAGCTCAACCGATGCCAGTCAAGTGGGGTGTGTGTGGCCCAGTGAGTGGCAACGAGGGAGACTGTGGTTGGAGTCCCCTCGCTGTGTCTCTAAAAGAACCAAGATGAACAAGTCATGGCTCTCAGAGGACTTTTCTTCCCCTGGGTCAGCCAGGGGACGGGAAAGGCACGCGTATTTTTGAGAGTGCTTCATGCAAAGCATCTTTTTCTTTTTCAAAAGGGAGCTCAACCGATGCCAGTCAAGTGGGGTGTGTGTGGCCCAGTGAGTGGAAACGAGGGAGACTGTGGTTGGAGTCCCCTCGCTGTGTCTCTAAAAGAACCAAGATGAACAAGTCATGGCTCTCAGAGGACTTTTCTTCCCCTGGGTCAGCCAGGGGACGGGAAAGGCACGCGTATTTTTGAGAGTGCTTCATGCAAAGCATCTTTTTCTTTTTCAAAAGGGAGCTCAACCGATGCCAGTCAAGTGGGGTGTGTGTGGCCCAGTGAGTGGCAACGAGGGAGACTGTGGTTGAAGTCCCCTCGCTGTGTCTCTAAAAGAACCAAGATGAACAAGTCATGGCTCTCAGAGGACTTTTCTTCCCCTGGGTCAGCCAGGGGACGGGAAAGGCACGCGTATTTTTGAGAGTGCTTCATGCAAAGCATCTTTTTCTTTTTCAAAAGGGAGCTCAACCGATGCCAGTCAAGTGGGGTGTGTGTGGCCCAGTGAGTGGCAACGAGGGAGACTGTGGTTGGAGTCCCCTCGCTGTGTCTCTAAAAGAACCAAGATGAACAAGTCATGGCTCTCAGAGGACTTTTCTTCCCCTGGGTCAGCCAGGGGACGGGAAAGGCACGCGTATTTTTGAGAGTGCTTCATGCAAAGCATCTTTTTCTTTTTCAAAAGGGAGCTCAACCGATGCCAGTCAAGTGGGGTGTGTGTGGCCCAGTGAGTGGCAACGAGGGAGACTGTGGTTGGAGTCCCCTCGCTGTGTCTCTAAAAGAACCAAGATGAACAAGTCATGGCTCTCAGAGGACTTTTCTTCCCCTGGGTCAGCCAGGGGACGGGAAAGGCACGCGTATTTTTGAGAGTGCTTCATGCAAAGCATCTTTTTCTTTTTCAAAAGGGAGCTCAACCGATGCCAGTCAAGTGGGGTGTGTGTGGCCCAGTGAGTGGCAACGAGGGAGACTGTGGTTGGAGTCCCCTCGCTGTGTCTCTAAAAGAACCAAGATGAACAAGTCATGGCTCTCAGAGGACTTTTCTTCCCCTGGGTCAGCCAGGGGACGGGAAAGGCACGCGTATTTTTGAGAGTGCTTCATGCAAAGCATCTTTTTCTTTTTCAAAAGGGAGCTCAACCGATGCCAGTCAAGTGGGGTGTGTGTGGCCCAGTGAGTGGCAACGAGGGAGACTGTGGTTGGAGTCCCCTCGCTGTGTCTCTAAAAGAACCAAGATGAACAAGTCATGGCTCTCAGAGGACTTTTCTTCCCCTGGGTCAGCCAGGGGACGGGAAAGGCACGCGTATTTTTGAGAGTGCTTCATGCAAAGCATCTTTTTCTTTTTCAAAAGGGAGCTCAACCGATGCCAGTCAAGTGGGGTGTGTGTGGCCCAGTGAGTGGCAACGAGGGAGACTGTGGTTGGAGTCCCCTCGCTGTGTCTCTAAAAGAACCAAGATGAACAAGTCATGGCTCTCAGAGGACTTTTCTTCCCCTGGGTCAGCCAGGGGACGGGAAAGGCACGCGTATTTTTGAGAGTGCTTCATGCAAAGCATCTTTTTCTTTTTCAAAAGGGAGCTCAACCGATGCCAGTCAAGTGGGGTGTGTGTGGCCCAGTGAGTGGCAACGAGGGAGACTGTGGTTGGAGTCCCCTCGCTGTGTCTCTAAAAGAACCAAGATGAACAAGTCATGGCTCTCAGAGGACTTTTCTTCCCCTGGGTCAGCCAGGGGACGGGAAAGGCACGCGTATTTTTGAGAGTGCTTCATGCAAAGCATCTTTTTCTTTTTCAAAAGGGAGCTCAACCGATGCCAGTCAAGTGGGGTGTGTGTGGCCCAGTGAGTGGAAACGAGGGAGACTGTGGTTGGAGTCCCCTCGCTGTGTCTCTAAAAGAACCAAGATGAACAAGTCATGGCTCTCAGAGGACTTTTCTTCCCCTGGGTCAGCCAGGGGACGGGAAAGGCACGCGTATTTTTGAGAGTGCTTCATGCAAAGCATCTTTTTCTTTTTCAAAAGGGAGCTCAACCGATGCCAGTCAAGTGGGGTGTGTGTGGCCCAGTGAGTGGAAACGAGGGAGACTGTGGTTGGAGTCCCCTCGCTGTGTCTCTAAAAGAACCAAGATGAACAAGTCATGGCTCTCAGAGGACTTTTCTTCCCCTGGGTCAGCCAGGGGACGGGAAAGGCACGCGTATTTTTGAGAGTGCTTCATGCAAAGCATCTTTTTCTTTTTCAAAAGGGAGCTCAACCGATGCCAGTCAAGTGGGGTGTGTGTGGCCCAGTGAGTGGCAACGAGGGAGACTGTGGTTGGAGTCCCCTCGCTGTGTCTCTAAAAGAACCAAGATGAACAAGTCATGGCTCTCAGAGGACTTTTCTTCCCCTGGGTCAGCCAGGGGACGGGAAAGGCACGCGTATTTTTGAGAGTGCTTCATGCAAAGCATCTTTTTCTTTTTCAAAAGGGAGCTCAACCGATGCCAGTCAAGTGGGGTGTGTGTGTCCCAGTGAGTGGCAACGAGGGAGACTGTGGTTGGAGTCCCCTCGCTGTGTCTCTAAAAGAACCAAGATGAACAAGTCATGGCTCTCAGAGGACTTTTCTTCCCCTGGGTCAGCCAGGGGACGGGAAAGGCACGCGTATTTTTGAGAGTGCTTCATGCAAAGCATCTTTTTCTTTTTCAAAAGGGAGCTCAACCGATGCCAGTCAAGTGGGGTGTGTGTGGCCCAGTGAGTGGCAACGAGGGAGACTGTGGTTGGAGTCCCCTCGCTGTGTCTCTAAAAGAACCAAGATGAACAAGTCATGGCTCTCAGAGGACTTTTCTTCCCCTGGGTCAGCCAGGGGACGGGAAAGGCACGCGTATTTTTGAGAGTGCTTCATGCAAAGCATCTTTTTCTTTTTCAAAAGGGAGCTCAACCGATGCCAGTCAAGTGGGGTGTGTGTGGCCCAGTGAGTGGCAACGAGGGAGACTGTGGTTGGAGTCCCCTCGCTGTGTTATACATGCTTTTAGAAGGGCATGACATGGCTTGGAGGTTGACTTTCATAAAATGCAAACTGTTGGCTACCAAAATGCTGCCTTTCCAACAACTGTGGTTATAGGCAATGAGGAACATACTGATGAAGATGAGACGCAGATACCCGATTGGGATGACAACTTAAATATTCGGTCAGGGCAAGAAGAGGCTCGGTCTGAGGGGGAGGGTAGTGCAAACACAACAATTGATGATGAAGTTCTAGATCCCACCTACTGTCAACCCCCAGTCAGGCACTCGAGGAGGTCAACAGAGGCGGTGGAGGAGGATGCAACCGACGACGAAATTACCTTGCGCCTTCCTGGACAGAGTCGGAGCACTGGTAGCACGTCTACAACTGCATCCTCAGCCACCACTCTGCCTATGAGCATTATTCGGGGTGCATCAACAGGTCGCATGGCCTCTAAGCCTTGCCTAGCCTGTTCCTTTTTTGACATAGAAAAAGATCGCCCAAATCATGTGATATGTAAAATTTGTCATGATTCTCTTAGTAGAGGTCAAAACCTCAGCAGTTTGACAACTTCTTCCATGAATCGTCACATGAATAAATATCATAGGTCCCAGTGGGAAGCTCACTGTGCTGCAATGCGGCCTAGCGGAGCGAACCATCCACCGCCCGCCCCTTCCAGTGCATCCGCGCGCTCTTCATCTTCTAGGACTGTGGGGACAGCTGTCACACCTGTTTTTCCACGCAAAACTTCCACCACTGTAACCGCAACAGGCAGTTTGCTTGGTAGGTCGTCAGTTGGTTTGGAAGGGGAAACAAGTGAGTGTGTACAGCTCTCTCAGACATCGATAGCACCTACGTTGGATGAAGGCAACATCATGTCTCCGCCTGCACTTTCCTCACAAACCTGCATTTTTCCAGGGACACCCTACTCAACACCGTCTACACACAGCAGCCAGATCTCTGTCCCTCAGATGTGGTCAAATAAAAGGCCACTTCCTCCGACCCATGACAAAGCTAAGAGGTTGACTCTATCCCTCTGTAAGCTGTTGGCTACCGAAATGCTGCCTTTCCGCCTAGTGGACACACAGGATTTTAGAGACCTTATGTCTGTCGCTGTGCCCCAGTACCAGATGCCTAGTCGCCACTACTTCTCTAAGAAAGGTGTGCCCGCGCTACACCAGCATGTCGCACACAACATCACCGCTTCCTTGAGAAACTCTGTGTGTGAACGGGTGCATTTCACCACCGATACTTGGACCAGTAAGCATGGACAGGGACGTTACATGTCGCTGACTGGGCACTCGGTAACTATGTTGATAGATGGTGAAGGGTCTGCTGCACAAGTCTTGCCGTCCCCACGACTTGTGTGTCAATCCTCTGTCTGTCCAAGTTCCGCCACTGCTTCTGCATCCTCCACCTCATCTGGGTCCTCCACCTCCGCCCCAAGCCTGCCTGGTCAGGCCACCAGCGTTCTCACTGCGCAGAAGGAATCACGCACCCCTCATTACTATGCTGGCAGCAGAGCGCAACGGCATCAGGCGGTCTTTAGCTTGACATGTCTTGGGAATAAGAGTCACACAGCTGAGGAGTTGTGGTCAGCTCTGCGGTCCGAGTTTAATAAATGGTTGTCTCCACTCAACCTGCAGCCTGGTAAGGCCGTGTGCGACAATGCTGCAAACCTGGGTGCGGCCCTTCGCCTGGGCAAGGTGACACACGTGCCTTGTATGGCTCACGTGTTGAACCTTGTTGTCCAGCAATTTTTAACACACTATCCCGGCCTAGATGGCCTTCTGACCAGGGCACGTAAACTGTCTGCAGTGCTCACTTCCGCCGTTCAACCGCCGCAGCTGAGCGACTTGCATCGCTCCAGAAGTCTTTCGGCCTGCCGGTTCATCGCCTGAAATGCGATGTGGCGACACGCTGGAATTCAACTCTCCACATGTTACAGCGACTGTGGCAGCACCGGCGAGCCCTGGTGCAATACGTCATGATGGGCCAACGAGATGCAGAAGTGGGGCAGATCACCCTGATGGAGTGATCTCAGATCAAGGACCTATGCACCGTTCTGCACAGTTTCGACATGGCGACGAATATGTTTAGCGCTGACAATGCCATTATCAGCATGACGATTACAGTCATTTACATGCTGGAGCACACGCTAAACACTATTCGGAGTCAGGGGGTGGGACAACAGGAAGGGGAGGAACTACAGGAGGATTCATATGCGCAAGACACAACAACATCACCAAGGTCCAGACGTTCATCATCACCAACGCGGCAGGCATGGGACCATGGGGGACAGGGATCAACAAGGGCGCATGGTAGCAGGCGAGATGTTGAGGAAGGTGCAGGAGGACATGAAGATATGGAGGACGAACTGTCCATGGACATGGAAGACTCAGCGGATGAGGGAGACCTTGGTCAAAATTCAGTTGAAAGAGGTTGGGGGGAGATGTCAGAGGAAGAAAGAACGGTTAGCACCTCTATGCCACAAACACAGCGTGGACTTGGTCCGCATGGCTGCGCAAGACACATGAGTGCCTTCTTGTTGCACTACCTCCAACATGACCCTCGGATTGTCAAAATTAGAAGTGATGATGACTACTGGCTTGCCACACTATTAGATCCCCGGGACAAGTCCAAATTTTGTGACATAATTCCACCCATAGAAAGGGACGCACGTATGCTGGAGTATCAGCATAAGCTGTTACTCGATCTTAGCTCGGCTTTTACACCAAACAACCGTGCAGGTGAAGGGAGTGATTCTCCCAGTTGTAACTTGACAAACATGGGACGGCATCGTCATCTTCAACAGTCTACCCGTACCAGTAGGACCGTATCTGGTGCTGGTAACAGCAATTTTATGGAATATTTTCATAATTTTTTTAGACCCTCCTTTGCAAGGCCACCAGAGACAACAAGTCTGACACATAGTCAACGGATGGAGAGGATGATACAGGAGTATCTCGAAATGAACATCGATGCAATGACTTTGCAAATGGAGCCTTGCTCCTTTTGGGCTTCAAATCTAGAAAAATTGACAGAGCTCTCCAGTTACGCCTTGGAGATTTTGTCGTGTGCAGCTGCCAGCGTTGTCTCTGAACGTGTCTTCTTCAGTGCTGCTGGGTGTGTGCTGACAGATAAGCGCACGCGTCTGTCCAGTGACAATGTGGACACACTGACGTTCATCAAAATGAACAAGTCATGGATCCAGAAGGAATTTACTACCCCTGTGTCATCCTGGGGAGAGTAAATGCTTGTGGATTTGGAATGTGCTTGATGCAAATCAAAACATCCTGTTTGCAACTAGGGCACAAGTGCTGCCACTGATGGGGTGTCTGTGTGCCCAATGTTGGGAAAAAAGGTAGACTCCGCTTGGAGTAACCCTTGCTTGATGTGTTTTTTAAAAATGATACAAGATGAACAGATCTGAAGGCAAGATGAAGGCAACATCATGTCTCCGCCTGCACTTTTCTCACAAACCTGCATTTTTCCAGGGACACCCTACTCAACACCGTCTACAGACAGCAGCCAGATCTCTTTCCCTCAGATGTGGTCAAATAAAAGGCCACTTACTGCGACCCATGACAAAGCTAAGTGGTTGACTCTATCCCTCTGTAAGCTGTTGGCTACCGAAATGCTGCCTTTACGCGTAGTGGACACACAGGATTTTACAGACCTTATGTCTGTCGCTGTGCCCCAGTACCACATGCCCAATCACCACTGCTTCTCCAAGAAAAGCATGCCCGCGCTACACCAGCATGTCGCACACAACATCACCACTTCCTTGAGAAAATCTGTGTGCGACAGGGTGCATTTCAACACAGATACTTGGACCAGTAAGCATAGACAGGGTCATTACATGTCACTGACTGGGCACTGGCAAACTATGGTGAGAGATGGAGAAGGGTCTGCTGTACAAGTCTTGCCGTCCCCACGAGTTGTTTCAATCCTTGTTCTGTATGTAGAAGTTAATACACTGCTTCTGCCTCTTCAACCTCGTGTGGGTCCTCTACCTTGGCGCAAACCCTGTGTGGTCAGGCCACCCTTCCTTGCAACTGCGCACAAGGACTACCACACACCTCCTTACTATGCTGGCAGCAGAGCTCAATGCCATCAGGCGGTCAAAGCTTTACTTTGAAATGTATGGGAAATGTGAGTCACACCGCTATTACAGAGAATAGTAGTCAGGCAGGGTCAAAACATTAATTGAGGAACAGGAACAGAATGGGACGGCCAGGAAAGAATCAGAAAACAAGCAGAGTTGAAATGCGTATCGGCCAACAAGGTACATAAACAGCAAGCAGGAAAAGTAGTCAGGTAACAAGCACACAAAATCATAAAACTGAACTGGGGGTAAAATTAACCAGAGGTTCATAGCTATGTCTGGCAGTGGTCTGCAGACAGGATGGGCATAAAAAAGGGTGTGGTGTCTTCCCATTGGTTGTAGCTGAATGATGGTATTTCATCTGTGAGATACCCACCAGCTACATTCAGCCAGAGATTCTGCATCTGTCAAGGTAATGCAGCCCAGTGGGTGAGCATAACCTGCGTCCACCTGCGCCGCTGGCATCGACTACTCTCACATCATCAGCACTATTCATGAAAGGAACACGTTGTCACCTGGCAACCGGAGTACAAATTGACGGAGCGGACTACGTTGGTGACTTAACAGCCGTGTGCGGCAATGATGCAAACCTGGCTGCGGGCCATCCTCAGGGCAATGTGACACACGTGCCTTTTAGGGCTCACGTGTTGAACCGAATTCGCCAGCAATTTTTAAAACACCATCACGGCCTACATGGCCTTGTGCAGTGGGCACGCTCGCTATGTGCTCACTTCCATCGTGCGCACACAGCAGCTCAACAACTTTCATCACTCCGGAAGTCTTAGGGTCTGGCAGTTAAACGCCGTAAATGCGATGTTTCGACACGCAGGAATTGGAATCTGCACATGTTGCAGCGTGTGTGGCAGCACCGCAGAGCCCTGCTGAAATACGGTAAGACATATAGCCTGGGATAACTTGATCCAGAGGTGGTGCAGATCACGCTGCTGGAGTGGTGTCAGATCAAGGACCTATGCACCCTGCTACACAGTTTTGAAATGTCGACGAAGATGTTTAGCACTGGCAATGTCATTCTCAGCGTGACAATTCTGGTCATCTACATGATGGAGCACACTGTAATTATTATTCTGAGTCAGGTGTTGGGACAAGAGGAAGGGGAGGAAGTACAGGAGGAGTCATATGCGGAAGGGATAACAAGATCTACGAGGTCCAGATGGTCAGCGGCACCTATGCGGCATTCATGGTGAGGGAGAGGGATTAACAAGGGCGCATAGTATCAGCAAAAAGTGTTGATGAAAGTGCAGGAGCCCATGAAGAAATGGAGGACGAACTGGCGATGGGCATGGAAGACTCAGCAGATGAGTGAGAGCTTGCTCACATTTCGGTTGTGCGAGGTTGTGGGTAGAGGGCAGAGGAAGGATGCACGATTCTCACCTCTCTGCCACCAACACACCAAGGACTTGGTCCTCCTGGATGCACAAGACACATGAGCGCCTTCTTGCTGCACTACCTACATGACCCTCGGATTGTATGAATTTGAACTAATCCTGAATACTGGGTTGCCACACTGTTAGATCCCCGGTACAAGACAAAATTTGGCGAACTAATTCCTGCCATAGAAATAGACGCACGTATACAGGAGTATCTGCAGAATGTGGTACGCAATCTTAGATCTACTTGTCCACTAAACACCAGTGCTGCACAGAGTGAATCTCAACGCTTTGTCATGGATAGGAGGAAATGGTCTTTTACTTGTCCACATCGGAGGGACCGAGGGATGGCTGCTGTGCTGAGATGGCGTTGAGTACGGTGTCCCTGCACAGTTGCACTTTTGGTCATATCCCAAAATGAGTTGAAAAAGGACAGATGCTGTTGGAAAGGGGAACAGGTGTGTTGGAAAGGGGAAAAAAGTTTTGGTCCGTGGATTTGGTGGTTAAGCAACTGTAACATTTGCTGAAGAAACAACATCTGTTACAGTGGGACTGGCAGATTTGGATAAAGTGGTATATAATCTGTGACCGCTATATAACGAAAATTAATAAGAAAAGAAAGAGAAAGGTATATATCCCCATCACCAGTCAGTGTCCACCGTGCTCCCAGTTGGAAAAGGAGAGGTTGGCAACTTGAAGGTTTGGTGGAGGATACAGAGCTGTGTGGCTATGAAACTAATAGTAGCCTGAACCGAGTTAGACGCCATTCGATCTGGAGACTGTGAGCCCTGTTAGCGTCACAGGGTCCACATGCCCACCCAGCCCAGGAACTCCCTGTTAACAACACAGGGGCCATTGAGTACGCTGACCGTGTGCGTAGGGGCCACACCTGTGGACAGCAGGCGCATCAGCAGCAGCAGGCCTGTTAATGCCACTGGGCTGCACAAGCAGGACTGTTAGGACAGGAGCTGGTCTTAACCGTTCTGCGTTACCAACTGTGGTGGTGGCCTGCATCCACCACCCGATCCCTGCCTACCTCTGGCCTAAAGCCGCAATGGGTTCAACACATGGAGGTGTGCTCTTTCGGAGCATAATAGAAGACTGCGCACCTCCTGGTTGGCTCCAGCCCCTTTTATAACCTGGGTCCGCCCCAAACCAGGGTGAACCACAATGCACCTCCTGGAGACAAAAGTAGAGTGACACGTCATGAGTGGCATAACTAGCGTCCTATTTGGAAACGCAACTTCAATGATGACCTCATGGCTGCCATGACCCAAACACCTCACCAGTCATCGTCTGAGCATCAATAATGCGGTGACAAGTCATAGGTGTGGGCCTCTGCAAGCCATTTGGGAGGACACCTGATGCCCTGTGGTCTATATGGGACCCCCACATCAGGGCCAGGGCCAAAGAGTTCATTACCGGACCTAGTCTCTGATGCAGGAAGTGCCTGAGCATGCTCAGTAGCATGAAATACAGTCTCTGAAAAAAGACTATCAGCTTTAGCATGGTGTCTATGCCCAAAACAGGACTTAGACCCGGCACGGAATGCAAGCACCTGTGCAAAGAGGCTTTTCACACTTAGTGTGGGAGCATGCGCTGTATCCCGAAATGAAAACTTAGCGTCAGGAATGGCACAGTCAGGCTGAGCATACTCACTAGGCGAAACACTGTAATTATGCTGCAGCTGGGGTACATCGGCACACGCATGCGCACTAGCTGCCTCTCCACACTTAGACGTGGAGGGGAAATTTGTCTTGGAGATGCTGTCTATGAAAAGAAGGAAAAGCTAAAGGAAGCCTGACTTTCTATCCCTCCGAATTATGAAATGCAGCAATGAATTCCATGAGTTTGCTATAACATTAGCGTAGCAAAATGTGCATGAGGGTGTGATGTAGAGGTGCTAGAAATAGCTTGTCACCAGTGGGGCACTAATGGAATACAACAGCCAGTTCTATGATGCCACAAAATGGCAGTATTTTGTGCTATCATTATAGCTTATTAAAAACAGAGCACGAGGTTGTCATGCAGAGGTGCTGCACATAGATTTGCAGTAGTGTGAATTGACAAAAGTACAATAGCCACGTTTAGGATACAACTAGGTACAGTGAGTGTTTGCTAGTAAAATTGCTTAGTTTAAAAAAGTTGTAGTGTGCAATGCAGGCAGACGTGCTATGCAAATGTCTTTGCACTAGTGGGACTATAGCAAAGTCCAATAGCCACGTATAGGATGCCACTAGGTACACTGAGTGTGTGCTAGTATAATGGCTTCGTTATAATTTGTTGGAGTGTGCAACGCAGGCAGATGCGCTCTGCAAATGTCTTGGCACTAGTGGGACTATAGCAAAGTCCAATAGCCACGTATAGGATGCCACTAGGTACACTGTGTGTTTGCTAGTATAATGGATGAGTTTAAAAAAGATAGAGTGTGCAATGCAGGCAGACGTGCTGCAAATAACGTTCCAATACTGTGAATTGACAAAAGTACAATAGCCACGTTTAGGATACAACTAGGTACAGTGAGTGTTTGCTAGTATAATGGCTTCGTTATAATTAGTTGGAGTGTGCAACGCAGGCAGATGCGCTCTGCAAATGTCTTGGCACTAGTGGGACTATAGCAAAGTCCAATAGCCACGTATAGGATGCCACTAGGTACACTGACTGTTTGGTAGTATAATGGCTGAGTTTAAAAAAGTTAGAGTGTGCAATGCAGGCAGACGTGCTGCAAATAACGTTCCAATACTGTGAATTGACAAAAGTACAATAGCCACGTTTAGGATGCCACTAGGTACACTGACTGTTTGCTAGTATAATGGCTGAGTTTAAAAAAGTTAGAGTGTGCAATGCAGGCAGACGTGCTGCAAATAACGTTCCAATACTGTGAATTGACAAAAGTACAATAGCCACGTATAGGATGCCACTAGGTACACTGACTGTTTGCTAGTATAATGGCTGAGTTTAAAAAAGTTAGAGTGTGCAATGCAGGCAGACGTGCTGCAAATAACGTTCCAATACTGTGAATTGACAAAAGTACAATAGCCACGTTTAGGATGCCACTAGGTACACTGACTGTTTGCTAGTATAATGGCTGAGTTTAAAAAAGTTAGAGTGTGCAATGCAGGCAGACGTGCTGCAAATAACGTTCCAATACTGTGAATTGACAAAAGTACAATAGCCACGTTTAGGATGCCACTAGGTACACTGACTGTTTGGTAGTATAATGGCTGAGTTTAAAAAAGTTAGAGTGTGCAATGCAGGCAGACGTGCTGCAAATAACGTTCCAATACTGTGAATTGACAAAAGTACAATAGCCACGTTTAGGATACAACTAGGTACAGTGAGTGTTTGCTAGTATAATGGCTGAGTTTAAAAAAGTTAGAGTGTGCAATGCAGGCAGACGTGCTGCAAATAACGTTCCAATACTGTGAATTGACAAAAGTACAATAGCCACGTTTAGGATGCCACTAGGTACAGTGAGTGTTTGCTAGTATAATGGCTGAGTTTAAAAAAGTTAGAGTGTGCAATGCAGGCAGACGTGCTGCAAATAACGTTCCAATACTGTGAATTGACAAAAGTACAATAGCCACGTTTAGGATGCCACTAGGTACACTGACTGTTTGCTAGTATAATGGCTGAGTTTAAAAAAGTTAGAGTGTGCAATGCAGGCAGACGTGCTGCAAATAACGTTCCAATACTGTGAATTGACAAAAGTACAATAGCCACGTTTAGGATGCCACTAGGTACACTGACTGTTTGGTAGTATAATGGCTGAGTTTAAAAAAGTTAGAGTGTGCAATGCAGGCAGACGTGCTGCAAATAACGTTCCAATACTGTGAATTGACAAAAGTATAATAGCCACGTTTAGGATGCCACTAGGTACACTGACTGTTTGGTAGTATAATGGCTGAGTTTAAAAAAGTTAGAGTGTGCAATGCAGGCAGACGTGCTGCAAATAACGTTCCAATACTGTGAATTGACAAAAGTACAATAGCCACGTTTAGGATACAACTAGGTACAGTGAGTGTTTGCTAGTATAATGGCTGAGTTTAAAAAAGTTAGAGTGTGCAATGCAGGCAGACGTGCTGCAAATAACGTTCCAATACTGTGAATTGACAAAAGTACAATAGCCACGTTTAGGATACAACTAGGTACAGTGAGTGTTTGCTAGTATAACGGCTGAGTTTAAAAAAGTTAGAGTGTGCAATGCAGGCAGACGTGCTGCAAATAACGTTCCAATACTGTGAATTGACAAAAGTACAATAGCCACGTTTAGGATGCCACTAGGTACAGTGAGTGTTTGCTAGTATAATGGCTGAGTTTAAAAAAGTTAGAGTGTGCAATGCAGGCAGACGTGCTGCAAATAACGTTCTAATACTGTGAATTGACAAAAGTACAATAGCCACGTTTAGGATGCCACTAGGTACAGTGAGTGTTTGCTTGTATAATGGCTGAGTTTAAAAAAGTTAGAGTGTGCAATGCAGGCAGACGTGCTGCAAATAACGTTCCAATACTGTGAATTGACAAAAGTACAATAGCCACGTTTAGGATGCCACTAGGTACACTGACTGTTTGCTAGTATAATGGCTGAGTTTAAAAAACTTGGAGTGTGCAATGCAGGCAGATGTGCTCTGCAAATGTCTTGGCACTAGTGGGACTATAGCAAAGTCCAATAGCCACGTATAGGATGCCACTAGGTACACTGAGTGTGTGCTAGTATAATGGCTTCGTTATAATTTGTTGGAGTGTGCAACGCAGGCAGATGCGCTCTGCAAATGTCTTGGCACTAGTGGGACTATAGCAAAGTCCAATAGCCACGTATAGGATGCCACTAGGTACACTGAGTGTTTGCTAGTATAATGGCTTCGTTATAATTAGTTGGAGTGTGCAACGCAGGCAGATGCGCTCTGCAAATGTCTTGGCACTAGTGGGACTATAGCAAAGTCCAATAGCCACGTATAGGATGCCACTAGGTACACTGAGTGTTTGCTAGTATAATGGCTGAGTTTAAAAAACTTGGAGTGTGCAATGCAGGCAGATGTGCTCTGCTAATGTCTTTGCACTAGTGGGACTATAGCAAAGTCCAATAGCCACGTATAGGATGCCACTAGGTACACTGAGTGTGTGGTAGTATAATGGCTTAGTTATAATTCGTTGGAGTGTGCAACGCAGGCAGACGTGCTGCAAATGTCTTGGCACTAGTGGGACTATAGCAAAGTCCAATAGCCACGTATAGGATGCCACTAGGTACACTGAGTGTTTGCTAGTATAATGGCTTCGTTATAATTTGTTGGAGTGTGCAACGCAGGCAGACGTGCTGCAAATGTCTTGGCACTAGTGGGACTATAGCAAAGTCCAATAGCCACGTATAGGATGCCACTAGGTACACTGACTGTTTGCTAGTATAATGGCTGAGTTTAAAAAAGTTAGAGTGTGCAATGCAGGCAGACGTGCTGCAAATAACGTTCCAATACTGTGAATTGACAAAAGTACAATAGCCACGTTTAGGATACAACTAGGTACAGTGAGTGTTTGCTAGTATAATGGCTGAGTTTAAAAAAGTTAGAGTGTGCAATGCAGGCAGACGTGCTGCAAATAACGTTCCAATACTGTGAATTGACAAAAGTACAATAGCCACGTTTAGGATGCCACTAGGTACAGTGAGTGTTTGCTAGTATAATGGCTGAGTTTAAAAAAGTTAGAGTGTGCAATGCAGGCAGACGTGCTGCAAATAACGTTCCAATACTGTGAATTGACAAAAGTACAATAGCCACGTTTAGGATGCCACTAGGTACACTGACTGTTTGCTAGTATAATGGCTGAGTTTAAAAAAGTTAGAGTGTGCAATGCAGGCAGACGTGCTGCAAATAACGTTCCAATACTGTGAATTGACAAAAGTACAATAGCCACGTTTAGGATGCCACTAGGTACACTGACTGTTTGGTAGTATAATGGCTGAGTTTAAAAAAGTTAGAGTGTGCAATGCAGGCAGACGTGCTGCAAATAACGTTCCAATACTGTGAATTGACAAAAGTATAATAGCCACGTTTAGGATGCCACTAGGTACACTGACTGTTTGGTAGTATAATGGCTGAGTTTAAAAAAGTTAGAGTGTGCAATGCAGGCAGACGTGCTGCAAATAACGTTCCAATACTGTGAATTGACAAAAGTACAATAGCCACGTTTAGGATACAACTAGGTACAGTGAGTGTTTGCTAGTATAATGGCTGAGTTTAAAAAAGTTAGAGTGTGCAATGCAGGCAGACGTGCTGCAAATAACGTTCCAATACTGTGAATTGACAAAAGTACAATAGCCACGTTTAGGATACAACTAGGTACAGTGAGTGTTTGCTAGTATAACGGCTGAGTTTAAAAAAGTTAGAGTGTGCAATGCAGGCAGACGTGCTGCAAATAACGTTCCAATACTGTGAATTGACAAAAGTACAATAGCCACGTTTAGGATGCCACTAGGTACAGTGAGTGTTTGCTAGTATAATGGCTGAGTTTAAAAAAGTTAGAGTGTGCAATGCAGGCAGACGTGCTGCAAATAACGTTCTAATACTGTGAATTGACAAAAGTACAATAGCCACGTTTAGGATGCCACTAGGTACAGTGAGTGTTTGCTTGTATAATGGCTGAGTTTAAAAAAGTTAGAGTGTGCAATGCAGGCAGACGTGCTGCAAATAACGTTCCAATACTGTGAATTGACAAAAGTACAATAGCCACGTTTAGGATGCCACTAGGTACACTGACTGTTTGCTAGTATAATGGCTGAGTTTAAAAAACTTGGAGTGTGCAATGCAGGCAGATGTGCTCTGCAAATGTCTTGGCACTAGTGGGACTATAGCAAAGTCCAATAGCCACGTATAGGATGCCACTAGGTACACTGAGTGTGTGCTAGTATAATGGCTTCGTTATAATTTGTTGGAGTGTGCAACGCAGGCAGATGCGCTCTGCAAATGTCTTGGCACTAGTGGGACTATAGCAAAGTCCAATAGCCACGTATAGGATGCCACTAGGTACACTGAGTGTTTGCTAGTATAATGGCTTCGTTATAATTAGTTGGAGTGTGCAACGCAGGCAGATGCGCTCTGCAAATGTCTTGGCACTAGTGGGACTATAGCAAAGTCCAATAGCCACGTATAGGATGCCACTAGGTACACTGAGTGTTTGCTAGTATAATGGCTGAGTTTAAAAAACTTGGAGTGTGCAATGCAGGCAGATGTGCTCTGCTAATGTCTTTGCACTAGTGGGACTATAGCAAAGTCCAATAGCCACGTATAGGATGCCACTAGGTACACTGAGTGTGTGGTAGTATAATGGCTTAGTTATAATTCGTTGGAGTGTGCAACGCAGGCAGACGTGCTGCAAATGTCTTGGCACTAGTGGGACTATAGCAAAGTCCAATAGCCACGTATAGGATGCCACTAGGTACACTGAGTGTTTGCTAGTATAATGGCTTCGTTATAATTTGTTGGAGTGTGCAACGCAGGCAGATGCGCTCTGCAAATGTCTTGGCCCTAGTGGGACTATAGCAAAGTCCAATAGCCACGTATAGGATGCCACTAGGTACACTGAGTGTTTGCTAGTATAATGGCTGAGTTTAAAAAACTTGGAGTGTGCAATGCAGGCAGATGTGCTCTGCTAATGTCTTTGCACTAGTGGGACTATAGCAAAGTCCAATAGCCACGTATAGGATGCCACTAGGTACACTGAGTGTTTGCTAGTAAAATTGCTTAGTTTAAAAAACTTGGAGTGTGCAATGCAGGCAGATGTGCTCTGCAAATGTCTTTGCACTAGTGGGACTATAGCAAAGTCCAATAGCCACAGATAGGATGCCACTAGGTACACTGAGTGTTTGCTAGTATAATGGCTTACTTAGAATGAGTTGGAGTGTGCAGAGGACAAGAGGGTACAGTGGCAGGATTGTGGTGCTCTGGGTAGAGGAATGGAAGCCTGCCTTTCTATTCCCTCCTAATGGTGAAATGCAGGGAGGAAATCCCTGACCTGGGCTACACAGACGCTGTTGCTGTTTGCAGGACCTGTCACCTATGGCTCTCTGACCCTGCCGGTACGAGCCCTTAAAAGGACTGCTAGAATGTGCTCTCCCTAAGCTGTCTAACGCTGTGTATGCAGCGCATACAGCTGTATCGGCGATAGGACAAAGGACGGATCTGCGACAGTGATGTCTGACACCAAAGACGCAGAAGGCAGATAATGGCGATCGTGAAGAAAATGTCCGGTTTTATAATGCAGGGACATGTGACATGCAGATCCTATCACACATGCCGTTGCTTCTCTGCCTCAAAGTCCACTTAGGTGTGTGTGTGTCTGTGATTGGCTGACATGCTGGCCAGCCCCACAAGACGCGCGCGCTTAGGGAAGGAAGACAAGAAAAAAAAAAAAAAAAATGGCGATCGCCATTATAGAAACAGCAGTGATCTGAAGGCGCTGTTCACGCACACTATACACTGAAATGTGATAATAGTTTGATTCACAGAGTGACTTACACTATTACAGCAGAAACCAAGCTAAGATTTAGCTGTTTTTTGGCTGCTAGAACCGTTCTCGAACGTTTCTAGAACTATCGAGCTTTTGCAAAAAGCTCGAGTTCTAGTTCGATCTAGAACATGCCCCAAAATCACTCGAGCCTAGAACTGGAGAACCACGAACCACGAACCGCGCTCAACTCTAATCATGACACGTGGGCTATAACACAATAGACCGTGTGACAAAGAAGAAAGGAGAGAAAGAAGAGGAAGAAAATGCAACTACCTGTAACATTACGTGATAGTCACTGGTAAGTATCACTTGACAATTCAAGTGAAAAAGGATTCCTTTATTAAAGGGTTCTCAGTCGCCTCAGGATCATGAAATACTAGGGTAAATGATATGAGAATGGGTAAGAAGCACCACTAAAGGAAATATGAGATGCAGGACATATATCTATAAACCCCTGAACTACATGATAGAAATAAAAAGAAGAAAAAAGAAAAAAAAGAAGAAAGAAGAAGAACACATAGAATGCGGAAAGAGAATGGGTACAACTACCTGAGTTACTGCAGGGAGGCCCCTGGTTGGTATTGTGAGGGTTAGTGGAATTCCTTCACTGAAGGGTTCTCAGTTGCCTCAGGTTCGTGAAAAATGCTATAGACAAATAATGCCCGGAGAAAAGGGGTTCATATACAGCGAATAATGGTAATACAAGGTACATGTGTCACATGTAATAGTATATATATATATATTGTACTAAGCTCTACACCAGAAATAGAAAGTAGTCCCTCTGCCTTCTGTCTAGGTGCCCTGAGTTATGTCCTGTAAACTGTCACAGGGACCCAGACACACATGTGTAGTAGGGGAATATCCCTGCTGAGATGCCAGTGCTAGAGCACTCGTTTGCTGTGGAGTTGAACGCTATGTGAGCAGTTCTTACCTTCAATGAGCAGAAGTCTCTTTTTTCAGATATCAATATCTCTGTGGGTATCTGGCAGAAATATGGAATACTCTTTACTGCTAAGACCCTGTACACCACTCCCACTAAAGGGGGCTTTACACGCTGCGACATCGCTAATGCGGAGTCGTTGGGGTCACGGAATTTGTGACGCACATCCGGCCGCATTAGCGATGTTGCTGCGTGTGACACCGATGAGCGATTTTGCATCGCTGCAAAAACGTGCAAAATCGCTCATCGGTGACATGGGTCTCCATTCTCGATTATCGTTACTGCAGCAGTAACGATGTAGTTCGTCGCTCCTGCGGCAGCACACATCGCTCCGTGTGACACCGCAGAAACGAGGAACCTCTCCTTACCTGCCTCCCAGCCGCTATGAGGAAGGAAGGAGGTGGGCGGGATGTTCCGGCCACTCATCTCCGCCCCTCCGCTGCTATTGGGCGGTCGCTCAGTGACGTCGCTGTGACGCCGCACGGACCGCCCCCTTAGAAAGGAGGCGGTTCGCCGGTCACAGCGACGTCGCCGGGCAGGTAAGTATGTGTGACGGGTCTGGTCGGTGTTGTGCAGCATGGGCAGCGATTTGCCCGTGTCGCGCAACAGATGGGGGCGGGTATCCACACTAGCGATATCGGGACCGATATCGCAGTGTGTAAAGTAGCCTTTAATAAACTGTGTAAAGGATTTTAAGTAAAAATCCACAATAAACCAGCGCTAGATGGGTTTTTATAATTTTATTAATAGACCACAAATAAAAAATTTTTTGCTATCCTTGTTTCAAGACAGAGTATTTGATAATATACAATACACTGATTATTACTAAAACCAAGGACCACATAAAACAAGGACCACATAAAATAAAAAATGAAAGTAATGAGAATAAAATTATTTTGTATAACCAATTAACTTCGAGGTGATACAATATTCACATTCATTTAGTTTTACCAGTCTAATGTAATGCCCCGGCCGGTGGCATATATTTTGTTTGGTTAATAATTTAGACTTATACAATGAAAGATGTACTATACCACCCCTGGCTAACTTACAAGTTTTAAGTTGTACAATATAAGTTTGCGACGTTATATTCGCCCCCAGGGCCTGGGGGAATAAACCTCACAACAACTTGACCGCAAAAAACACCCCGGATTTCTCCATTGATTAGGCTGGAACCGCTATGTACAGGATTGACCTGTTAGACTTCCAGAGCGGACGTTTTGAGGCCAGTGGCCGCGACTAGTGCTGGCTCTGGGGGAGATGTATGGTTACCGACATCCCTCTTTACAGAGCCTTTATAACACTTCACAAGGCCACAAACCAGCCGGTCCCGTATTCTCCCAAATGTACTTTCGAAATCAAGCAGTACGAAGCCACTGAAAGCACCAAGATGTTGGCTGCGGACAACAATAAGATCAGCGGTAACTACTCAGCCTCTCCAGCGGGCAGTCCAGACCGTATCCAGTGTCAGCTGACTGATTCCACACAGGAGGAAGTTGCTTGGCAGGTTAGCACCACACAAGGCTCCGATCCGCTTCCAAACGAGCAATGCAGAACCGCTGGAGGTACCAATGTATCCTGGTTGCAGACAAAGGAAATGTCAGCGGTAACCTCTCAACCTCTCCAGCAGGCAATCCGTACCGTGTCCAGTGGAAGCCGGTTGATTCCACACGAGGGAGAGATTACTTGGCAGGTTATCAACGCACAGGTGAGGTAGGCTAAAAAAAAGAAAACTGATCCGACGCGCGTTTCGGGGGCGTGTAAGGCCCCCTTCCTCAAGGATAACTCAGCTGTTGCCTAGAGCACTATTTATGCATATATTTAATTGGTTATAATTTGCATAAAATTAAACAATGTTTAAATTCAACCAACATTCAATGACCACTACATATATCAATTTGTGAAAGACCGTTCATAATAGCCATATAATATAATTATGTGCAAAGGTTTTTCTAAAGGTTTTTCTAAAAAGATATAGCCTTGCTTGTATCATCATATACTGGGAAGACAATGTGTATATATGCATATGCTTTTTTTCAACAATAAATTTAACAAAAGGACATCATAAAGGTGTAATATAAATTTGCTATAATATGAAAAGCCCCTTATATCTACATCAACCTTGGGCAAGTGAAGCACCAATTTTAATATATATTATGCATATATACACATATATCTCCATGACAATCACTTTTTTTTTTTTTTTTTTTTTTTCCTTCTCTCCGTATTATTATCAGTACCTATTACTCCTCTACCTATAAAAATATAAATTAATTAAAAGCAAACAGTTCTATATCATTATTGAGTCCATATGGTTTCAAGGTGTTCAATTCAAAAATCCATTGGCTTTCTGCTCGTGACATTTTTTTAATGAAATCGCCACCTCTCCAATCCTTAGTTATTTTTTGTACGCCCCATACTTGGGATCCTTTAAAGGACCCTCCATGTTTTAACACATAATGTCTGGATAGGGGGTGCTTAGTACATTTATTTTTAACACTTCTAATGTGCTCACCCACCCTTTTCCATAGGGGTCTAATAGTTCTCCCAATGTATTTTTTCTGACAGGGACATTGAATGCAATATACTACTCCCTTTGATTGACATGTAATAAATTCTCTAATCATGACTTCTGACTGCCCCTGTAAGAAGGATTTCCGTGAAATATTTTTTGTATTCTTACATACTATACAGCTTTTGCATGGAAAAAAACCTTTCAGGCCAAATAATCCTCCCTTATTAGGTGCTGTAAGATTACGTATGGTGGGTGCCACTAAATTGCCAATATTGTTTGCCTTCCTATATATGAATATAACGTCGCAAACTTATATTGTACAACTTAAAACTTGTAAGTTAGCCAGGGGTGGTATAGTACATCTTTCATTGTATAAGTCTAAATTATTAACCAAACAAAATATATGCCACCGGCCGGGGCATTACATTAGACTGGTAAAACTAAATCAATGTGAATATTGTATCACCTCGAAGTTAATTGGTTATACAAAAGAATTTTATTCTCATTACTTTCATTTTTTATTTTATGTGGTCCTTGTTTTATGTGGTCCTTGGTTTTAGTAATAATCAGTGTATTGTATATTATCAAATACTCTGTCTTGAAACAAGGATAGCAAAAAATGTTTTATTTGTGGTCTATTAATAAAATTATAAAAACCCATCTAGCGCTGGTTTATTGTGGATTTTTACTTAAAATCCTTTACACAGTTTATTAAAGGCTACTTTACACACTGCGATATCGGTCCCGATATCGCTAGTGTGGATACCCGCCCCCATCTGTTGCGCGACACGGGCAAATCGCTGCCCATGCTGCACAACACCGACCAGACCCGTCACACATACTTACCTGCCAGGCGACGTCGCTGTGACCGGCGAACCGCCTCCTTTCTAAGGGGGCGGTCCGTGCGGCGTCACAGCGACGTCACTGAGCGACCGCTCAATAGCAGCGGAGGGGCGGAGATGAGTGGCCGGAACATCCCGCCCACCTCCTTCCTTCCTCATAGCGGCTGGGAGGCAGGTAAGGAGAGGTTCCTCGTTTCTGCGGTGTCACACGGAGCGATGTGTGCTGCCGCAGGAGCGACGAACTACATCGTTACTGCTGCAGTAACGATAATCGAGAATGGAGACCCATGTCACCGATGAGCGATTTTGCACGTTTTTGCAGCGATGCAAAATCGCTCATCGGTGTCACACGCAGCAACATCGCTAATGCGGCCGGATGTGCGTCACAAATTCCGTGACCCCAACGACTCCGCATTAGCGATGTCGCAGCGTGTAAAGCCCCCTTTAGTGGGAGTGGTGTACAGGGTCTTAGCAGTAAAGAGTATTCTATATTTCTGCCAGATACCCACAGAGATATTGAAATCTGAAAAAAGAGACTTCTGCTCATTGAAGGTAAGAACTGCTCACATAGCGTTCAACTCCACAGCAAACGAGTGCTCTAGCACTGGCATCTCAGCAGGGATATTCCCCTACTACACATGTGTGTCTGGGTCCCTGTGACAGTTTACAGGACATAACTCAGGGCACCTAGACAGAAGGCAGAGGGACTACTTTCTATTTCTGTTGTAGAGCTTAGTACAATATATATATATATACTATTACATGTGACACATGTACCTTGTATTACCATTATTCGCTGTATATGAACCCCTTTTCTCCGGGCATTATTTGTCTATAGCATTTTTCACGAACCTGAGGCAACTGAGAACCCTTCAGTGAAGGAATTCCACTAACCCTCACAATACCAACCAGGGGCCTCCCTGCAGTAACTCAGGTAGTTGTACCCATTCTCTTTCCGCATTCTATGTGTTCTTCTTCTTTCTTCTTTTTTTTCTTTTTTCTTCTTTTTATTTCTATCATGTAGTTCAGGGGTTTATAGATATATGTCCTGCATCTCATATTTCCTTTAGTGGTGCTTCTTACCCATTCTCATATCATTTACCCTAGTATTTCATGATCCTGAGGCGACTGAGAACCCTTTAATAAAGGAATCCTTTTTCACTTGAATTGTCAAGTGATACTTACCAGTGACTATCACGTAATGTTACAGGTAGTTGCATTTTCTTCCTCTTCTTTCTCTCCTTTCTTCTTTGTCACACGGTCCAGACTGCCAGGACCCAACTACCACCATTTTTCCCCCCTAGAAAGACACGACACCGTTCTCTTATAAATTAAAATACTTTTATTTGAATTTTCCATTTTGGAGAGAGGCATGGAGAAAAAACCACTCTCATCTTTTGGCATAAAATTTGGTCGCAGCTTTAAACCAGGCATTAACTTGCCAACATCACGGGGTTCAGGTAAATGTACCGCCTTCCGGCCGTCCGGCGCGGGTATTTCACCACCACTTTTTCTACCCCTTCCGCTGCTGCGACTTAAACACAGAAAACTCAATCAACTTGGAAAACAAAAAGGGAGGGAGGGTGGGAAAACAGGTCCGGGTCCTGCAGCCGAGAGGCTGGAAGCTGGGCAGCACGGTGATATGTATCCAGGAGGCGGGGCTTAGGCCAGTCACACCACAGGAGGCGGGGGCGGCAGGTCAGTGTCTTTCTAGGGGGAGACCTCTATTTAAACATGCATAGGGGCCAGCAGTCAGGGGGCAGCATCTCAAGTTTCTGGCTGCAGTGCCCCTCAGACTGCCAGGACCCAACTACCACCATTTTTCCCCCCTAGAAAGACACGACACCGTTCTCTTATAAATTAAAATACTTTTATTTGAATTTTCCATTTTGGAGAGAGGCATGGAGAAAAAACCACTCTCATCTTTTGGCATAAAATTTGGTCGCAGCTTTAAACCAGGCATTAACTTGCCAACATCACGGGGTTCAGGTAAATGTACCGCCTTCCGGCCGTCCGGCGCGGGTATTTCACCACCACTTTTTCTACCCCTTCCGCCAAGGAGCAGCACCGCGCCAGCAAGCTGCGACCCCCCCCAAAAACTGAAATACCTGAGCCGTCCCAGGCATTTCCGAAACCACCATATCCATAACATCATCATTTTGGGGTGTACCCATCCGAGCTTAAGGACAGCCAAATATTGCCTTCCAGCTGGCGGTGCCAGACCAACAACCTCTTTTTTTTTTTTTTTTTTTTTTTTTAAAAAACACTTTATTAACAGCACAACTTGGGTAGGCCCTGATCGACCATGCGCCAGGAGAGATCCTTATCACATTCTTCCATAGCTCCAAGCCACCTGGGCCAGAGGGTAACCTTCGACCGGATCGTTGTAACACTCCACACTAAAACAGGGAAACTTGTACCTCTCTGACCGGATAAGGGTAAGAGGCCTAGCTAGACGGCCTTGGACCAGCTACTTGAAGCCTATGTGTATCACCAAGTCGGTTGTAGAAAAGAGAGCTCACGCAATCTTGATCGCCTCTGATAGACCCACAGCTGAGCCAAGCTCCGGCAACCTTTCCAATTACTTTCACTGTAACAGGAACCAAGAACCGACCACCAAGGCGAAGAGGCGAAGATCCGCTCTCCTCGCAGACAACATACATGGAAGTAACCTCGGACCCAATCACTGGGCCGACTTGGATCTGAAAGGCAAAAACACTGTCAGAACAGGGAATTCTCGTAACCATCAAACACCTCGTCTCTCCAAGGTGGTACTGACAAAAAGACAAAAACCCACAAAAATTTTTTTTTTTTTTTTTTTTTTTTTTTTTGGATAAACAAATCACAATCATGTCATTTTACATTAGCCCTGTACACTGTTCTGAATCTCCTTACGTGTCGAATAAAACCCGATTTCAAAAAACCAACTCCGACCTGACGTCCCTCATAATGCATTTCCATTGTCGTTACCTGATCCACTGAAAACTGTGCTCATGTATGCTGGCTCCTGAAGCCTTGTAGCACCCCAACTCTGGGAGAGTACGTGCCGGGTACCACGGCTGGCAAACACCAAAATAACGAGTAACCGTCGCATTACCAACCAAAAACCAGCCCACAAAATGGAGGACCAACTACGTAACGCTAAAATGAAGGGCCGTCGTCATGGGTAAAAACTGGTCCCATACACCCGCTCGCCTAAGAGACATAAACGACAACGTCGGGACACCCGCCGAGTGAGGGAAAAAGATCCAAAATATCAATGTATAGATTTGCAATGGGGCGAACAATCCAAACCCCCACTTTTTTCTTTTTTTTTTTTTTTTTTTTTTTTAAAACAAAACAAACAATCTTCGGCTAAAAAAGAATAGGCCTACTGTGCTCCACTCGCTTACCATAATCATCCAACCCTTCAATACCTTTCACCCCACAAGACCCTCATCGCTTCAGTACCGTTCCGCAATTTAAAAATGGGAAGACCGACCTCGTAACAGTTTGCTTGCAACCGAAATTGGTGCACATTCGCTGAATACTGCAGGGTGTGTATTACTAGAGGGTGGCTTGTAAAATCGTCACGCACATCAACCACCAGAGCAACACCCGCTGAATAACGTACCATCGAACCGTCAGGTCAATGCAAAATGGAGGCCCGGATCATAGGCCTAACTTCACCGAGCACCCCACCATCTAGCTGAGAACTCCAACCTTGATCCTGCTGGTGGGTTGAGTTACCAAAATACCTGAGATTGGGATTGCAATAAGGTGCCCGATACTAACCCGGAACCCAGATGCCTGTTTTGCCTTCAACCCTGCGTTGACCCATAATCATTCCAAGCCACAAAAACCTAATCAGCCTGATTACTTATTCGAGGAAAGGGCTGTAGTTGGTTAAGGCTTTTACCCACCGGCATCGTCGGACCACTGGTCATTCTCCTATTTCCCAGTCCACCCCCCCTTTTGTGTAGCTGGAACCGAAATAGGGGGAAAGGCGCAATCAAAGTTAGGTTAATGGACCATGTCCCCCCGGGCCCAGCATAAGGAGCATTTTTTTTTTTTTTTTTTTTTTTTTTATATATAACTATATAAACACTTTGTATCGCAAATGATCCCAAACAGCTGGCCCTGCAACGCCGTAATACTCCATCTACAAATCTGTCTGTTCCTGCTCTTGAAACTATTATGGCATGGCACGGTGGCTCAATGGCTAGCTGCAGCCCTGGGGTCCTGGGCCCAAATCCCGCCAAGGACACCATCCGCAAGGAGCCTGTACGTTCTCCCCGTGACTGCGTGGGTCTACTCCGGGCACTCTAGCCTCCTCCCACACCCCCATAAACATACAGATAGGGAATCCAGACCGTAAGCCCCGATGGGGCAGCGTCCCCAATCCATGCAACGCACACAAAAACTAAAAGTGAATTTATACCTTTTAGAATATGTATGTGGAAGTAATTGTCCAGAAAATATTAGCGGGCATAATTATTCTGCGAATAGCTAACATTGCCGGTTTTCCCATCTCACTTGTTTATTTTCAGTTCTTACGGTAAGGAAAACCAATTAAAACATACGTAATTAACCAAAGAGGGAAAATCTAGTAAAAAAGGATGAAAATTACTTCACTACAAAAAAGAAGCAGTTTTAGAAAAACAATCAAACCATGCAAATGTACAGAGATATACTTCTCACATTTCGATAAAACTAACTGTGACCAATATAGATCCCTTCTTTCAATTACAGCATGACATTAGGGGTAAAACAGGGGGGTTAGATCCCGTGATCCCATAATATTGTCACTAATCAATAAATCACTTGAAGGGTCAGTTAACCGGTGGCAACAAGATTATTACAAGGAATGGAGGCCGCCTGTATTAAACTAAGGTTGAAAAATTAAGATATGTTTAATTTTTGAAAGACGTCTCAGAGGATATCTCATTTGTACCTCTTCCGACAGGCCTACAAGCTGCCGTAACCCTCAGTCCGATACAGCGCCGCACAATCAGCTCTGCCCTCATCTACTGTCTCCTCACCCATCCCCTGTAGACTGTGAGCCCTCGCGGGCAGGGTCCTCTCTCCCCCTGTACCAGTCTGTGCCTTGTACGGTTTATGATTATTATACTGGTACCTATTATGTAAAAACCCCTTTCGCATGCAAAGCGCCATGAATTATATGGCGCATAATAAATAATAATAATTTGTATAAATACCCGTGTGGTCAATATAAATAAACTGCCACCAAACTTAATCCTCCGAAATAGGGAAGGCTTCTTTACAGTTAGAGCAGGTAGATTGTGGAATGCTGTCTACAAGGGGTAGGAATGCTAGATACCATCACAGCTTTTAACAGAAACGGGGGAGGGCGATTCCCTCAGCACCAATAACATTGTTATAAATAACTTAGTGACAACATGTAGAGCTGGGCGGGACGCCTGTTACCTGTGACGTCACGTTATCCTCCCTAGGGGGACTTATCCCACCCCGCATTCCCCATCAGGGTACTCACCTGGTGATTCAGGAAATGACAAGACGACTGGATCTAGATCTACCCACGTAACGCCTGCTACGACGACGCTCACACCTATCCAAGGGTTAAGATGACAGACTCCGGACATGGTGGCTACCCATGCCAAAGCTTGCTACCGTGACCCCTGCACATGACCGTACAACGCGATAGTCGGCACCGCACCCACCGCCGCCATAACATGCTGAAATCCCCTGTGTGACAACGGGGCGGGGCTGTTAACAGTCACCATTGTCATAATGTCAAATGGAGTGTGTTTTGGCCTGGGAGGGGGCTTGGTGTAGGTGTGGTATCAGCAGGAGGGAAAACACGCCACCTGCTGACTGTTGCTTCTTGCCCCTGTTCACTACCAGCCCCCCTCAATTTGAACATTGAAGTCCTAACAGAATCCCTTAACCCGCCCGCTCACTGGGAGACCCACATGGTCCCTGGTTCATTCCCAGGCTAGCCCCCTTGGCATTCCCGGGGCATACAAACGGAGGGGAGGGGAAGTTCAGTGCGTGTGGGATGGGGTGATTTGACTCTTGCAGGTTAGTGCCTGCATACTAGATTCTCCCCTACCGTGCCTCCAACCTGCGCTGTGACAGGGACTGCACTGAGTCTGCACTTCAATTAGGCTGTGTGCCTAATTCATGCGTCCTGCGTCCCCTGCACAGTCTATGGAGACTGTGTAGAGGCCGTACGCACGTTGCATAGTAGAACGCAGCGATTCAGCTGTTGCCCGAATCGCTGTGTTCTAAGAAGTGACATGTCACTTCCGTGCGCTTTGCCGGCAGCTCCTGCTCTGTCTATGGCAGGAGCTGCAGGCTGAGCGCACGTTCTCTACCGGCACCATGCGCCTCAGAACGGAGCTTTTCAGCTGCGCTCTGAGGCACACCTTTTAGGTGCCGTGCAGAGCGCACACAGCCCTACCCAGCTCCTCCTCGGCACTGGCGACGGTGTCTGGTCGGCGGTTGCTGGGCGGCGGGTGGGCGGGGCCAATGACAAAGAGCGCGAAGCGCTCTTTTTCAAACTTAATGGCGGCTCAAGCTGACCGGCGGGCGGGTAGTTCCCTCAGAACGCCGCTCGCCGGCGCACGTAGCTTGAGCCTCAGCAGGGAGGGAGCCGCTCATAGCAAACAGCGCCGTGAGCAGAACGCTTTCCTCCATGCTGATTTTAGGGGAGGAGGGGGGGGGGGTGGGAGGAGGGGGGGGGGGTGGGGGGGAGGGGGGGGTGAGGTTGTTAAATAATGGCGAGCACAAGCGGACCAGCGGGCGGGTAGTTCCCTTAGAACGCCGCGCTCACCGGTCACACATCGCTTGTGCCTCAGCATAGAGGGAGCCGCTCACAGCTAACAGTGCTGTGAGCTGAAACGCTTACCTCCCTGCTGATAGCTCTCTTACCGCCTCCAGGAGCGGGTCCCTGTGTCCGGCTGCCCAAACAGGTCCGGGTCCTGCAGCCGAGAGGCTGGAAGCTGGGCAGCACGGTGATATGTATCCAGGAGGCGGGGCTTAGGCCAGTCACACCACAGGAGGCGGGGGCGGCAGGTCAGTGTCTTTCTAGGGGGAGACCTCTATTTAAACATGCATAGGGGCCAGCAGTCAGGGGGCAGCATCTCAAGTTTCTGGCTGCAGTGCCCCTCATTGTGTTATAGCCCACGTGTCATGATAACACTTGTACCATCTTTTCATTTAGATTCCACCTACAATTATTTACCGATTCCAGTTCTGAAATAGGCTTTCATGATCTACTCACTAGAATTCTCAAGTGCATAAGGTACTGAGACATATACATGTTCACACCATTATAAAGAACAAAGTATAAACATTGAGGTTTTTCTCACACCCATGTTCCTGTGTTCTTTGATATGATATGTGTTCATTTCCTTCACTATATAGGATTGCAAGTTTTCCATTTGTACCTTAATGGCAATGACGCTATACAATTGAACACATATCATCCTGTTATCCATATAGGTGTGTATTTACCTGCTTGACTATTTTTGGTTGTTTGATCCAGAATGTTTCTCCAGATAGGTCATGTGGAAATTTTCTTTCCTCAGTACAAATGTTTTCACTATGGCTTTGGAAAAATTTTTTGTATGTGCATCATGGTCATTTGACCCATTGTACTCTCAAGTAGCAATATATTGTACTGTTATGTTGTACTATGTACTAATTACGTGTTTATATGGTTTTGTAACCCTTTATGATCTTAGATAACTTTATCCTTGATAAAGACCTAAAAACAAGGTCGAAACGTTGGATGAATTATCCTTTTGCACAAATAAAGAATTTTCAGCATTCCAAGAGTTCTTTTCTTACGTTATTGATCACTATAGTGTGCCAGAGCTATTTCTATTGAATTGACTCTTATTTTTTCTGAGCACCTGCTATATACACAGTGACCCAGACATATTCAAGTTTCATTCAGAAGGCAGAGGGAAGCCTTAGCAGCTGAGCCTATATCTTGGCTTGTGAGCATTAGAACAGGCCGGCGATTACAGGGTAACATGAAAAATGTCCAGCTTGCATTATGACTAGAACATGACAATATCCTTTTAAGTACTAACCTATGATGCGTTCCTAAGCAGTTGATGTTATATGTTCTACATTTCATTTTCTGCATACTTTACAAGTAGTAGAATTTGCTTTGATATAGGCAACTGGATTTTCACAATGAAAAGGCAAAGGATAACGCCCGAAAAAGACGCCATACATTATGTCAGTGCCATCACTGACAAACCTGGATTGACCATGAAATACATCAATCCCCTTAAAGGTGAGTTAAAACAAGTTTTAACTAAATTGCCTTAATATTGTCATGCATTAGAATGACTGTCTTAGGTAATGATAAATATTTTCTACAGGAAGAGGAGTGTTTGCTGAAACTGAAATCGAAAAAGGGAGTTTTGTTGCAGAATATCGAGGCGAGCTCACGTATGCACTTACGATGGTAGACAACTACTCGAGATTTATGGTTGTGGTACAAGTCAAAGATCTAATGGCCCATACTGCAGCGAAGGTCTTCCAAGCACACTTATGCAGACCTCATGGCTACTCAGAGAGAGTCCTCACAGATCAAGGCACAGCCTTTGAAGCGGAAATCTTCAAGGACTTCTGCAGCTTTTACCGATGCAGGAAGATGCGCACTACACCCTACCATGCTCAAACCAATGGTTATCAACCTGCTCAGGACTTTACCCCATATTCCAGATGTGGCCTTACAAGTGATTTATAGAGGGGTAACAATACGTTGGGATCACCGGATCTAATCTCCCTTTTTATACACCCTAAAATCTTGTTTGCTTTAGAATAAACAATAACATCATAAAGGTATAGCAGTACCGTTTCAAAGTTTCGGTGTCCCAAGCAGCATTCCATCAGCCTCTGGAAGGTTCCTGGCAAATTGCACAGCTCGAAGGGCATGCTTTTGAACTCGCAGAGACCCATCGGGGTGGCAAAGGCGGTCTTCTCCCGGTCTGCCTCAGCAACGGACACTTGCCAATAGCGACTAGTGAGATCAAGGGTAGAAAAATAATTTGCAGTTCTCAATGCAGCTAGCTATTCCTCAATACAGGGGAGTGGTGCTGTCCTTCTTCTTTAACAGGACCAACGGAGCTGCCCAGAGGCTACAACTGTCACGGATAACCCCAGCCTCCTTCATGTTGCTCAACATGTCCTTGGTACACTGGTAATGTGCAGGTAGTTTTGGCTTATATCTCTCTTTGATGGGTGGGTGTGCACTTGTGGGGATGTAGTGTTTGACCCCTTTTATTCTTCAAAAGTCTAGCGGATGTTTGCTGAAGACTTGCTCGTATTCTTGCACTAGCCTGTAGACCCCCTTCTTGTGATGTGAAGGTGTGGAGTCAGTGCCTACGTGTAATTCCTTACACCACTCCTCTGGCTGACTTGGTGAGCTGTCACTGAATGGGTGGGCTGAAGCAATGGTGGATGCTGCTGTTTGGATAGCATGTGTATCTACTGAGAACAGCTTATCAATGGTGGCAAATCGGAGCAGCTTAATCTCTTGCTCTCCGCAGTTCAACACTCTCATGGGCACTCTTCCCTTCCATATTAATGAATAAAACTATGATGTAAATAGCATATAGATACCCCACAAATGCAGATAAAAGTAGGTTATGGGAAAAGGGGGAAGAGAGAAACAGGAAAATAGTGGAATAAAGTATACCTTCCAGGTGGGAGAGGAAATGGCAGCACAGCCAGTGGAGGTGAAGCAAGGGGAGCCTGCAACTAAAGAGTTGAGAGCGTTATCACATGGTGACTGAGCCTGATTGTAACGGGAGCATAGAGGTGCCGATCCTGTCTTACCTGCGTTGGTGTAGAAGTGGGTGTCCTGTGGTGGAGTCAGCTATGTGCAGTGGTGGCCGTGGGTTCTTTTATGTGCGACCGTAGTAATAGCTGCGCCCACTTCCTGTATGGGAGTGGAATGCAGTGAGGGTAATGGAACGCACGCCTGCGCATTTGTGTTTAACGTCGCGCATGTGCAGAACGGAGAAAAGGCTGCGCTCACTTCCTAATGAAAGGGAGTGAGACGCATCTGGGAAGGGAAGGGAAAAGATTAGGGTTTGGGGATGATGAAAGGGCTTTCTACGGGCAAGGATGGCAAAGGGTGGCAGTGACGGAAAGTCAGGCAGCCTGTCCTGTCCTGTCCTGTCCGTCCGTCTTTTTGTATCATGAATTGGAAAGACTGCAAGGGGGAGGGGAGGTGCTTGTGTCCAAAAGGAGGAGTTATTCAGATTCATTGCAGTGGGCGGCGGCTGCAAAAAGCACCATTCTTCTTGTTTTTGCTCTGCAAAACAGCCTTTTCAAGGGTTGGCTTGGGTGACAAAATGTCTTCTGTAGGCGTGGGTTTGTCTCCCTCTCCCTAAGATGTGTCCGGTATAGGCCAGGGTGCCACTCAAGGCCGTAACCAATTCGGGTTATAGCTTCTCGGCCTTTTGGCTAAGATCAAGTGTAGTTTCGGAGGACGCTACCTTGGTCGGTACTGGAAGGTGCCTGGGATTGCACGTCTGCCGGCCTTGAGGAAGTGTGTGCGCCTTCTGGTGACACATAGCCCTCTTGTGCCTGGACGGTTCCCAGGCAACGGGAGGCGATCACCTTTGTTATTTTGAAGTCCTACTGATAAACAGAAAAAAAAAAAAATTAAATCTGTTCTTATCAGTTTAATATCTGATACGTCCCCTCTCTGGGGACCATATATTAAATGGATTTTTAGAACAAGGAGATGGAAAAAATCTTGCTCTGTCCACTGCACGCATTGACCTGGTATTGCAGTACCTCCAGGACCGGTACACCCCTTCTTAACCCAGTTTCCAAAAGCAGAACTCAATTCACCTGATTCAAATGAGCCCCATTAGTTAATTGAAAGAAAGCAAAAACTTTATATGCACCTCAATTTGGCCAATTCACTTTTCACACTTTCACCCTTTTTTTTATCTTTCACACCTTTTACTTGCTTTATTGATGCAAAAAGCTGTGCCAAATAGCAAACTCATCTCCACTCAACTTGACCAACTCTGCTATGTCCCGTGCAGTATCTTATTCTCAGTCTTATCTAGATCATTTGCAATTGAATAGAATAGATCCCTTTTGGCTGCTTATGACTGTGTAAAATATGTAGTTTTACTGGGCTGGGATGAGAGAATCCATTGAAGCATGGTGTAGGGATTGTGGTTCCTGTGTGCTAAGAAGAGAGGCTGGCACCAGCCAGAAAGCCCCATTGCAGCCAATAATCACTTAATAACTTTTTCAACTTGTCATCATATGGGAGGCCTTCCATTCCTTGTAGTAGTCTAGTTGCCCACCTTTGAACTGACTCTAACTTCTGAATGTCCTTATTAAAATGTGGAGCCCAAAACTGGTTCCCATATTCCAGATGTAGCCTTACAAGTGATTTATAGAGGTGTAACAATACGTTGGGATCACGGGATCTAATCTCCCTTTTTATACACCCTAAAATCTTGTCCCAAGCAGCATTCCATCAGCCTCTGGAAGGTTCCTGGCGCATTGCACAGCTCGAAGGGCATGCTTTTGAACTCGCAGAGACCCATAGGGGTGGCGAAGGCGGTCTTCTCCCGGTCTGCCTCAGCAACGGACACTTGCCAATAGTGACTAGTGAGATCAAGGGTAGAAAAATAATTTGCAGTTCTCAATGCAGCTAGCGATTCCTCAATACGGGGAGTGGTGCCGTCCTTCTTTTTTAACAGGATCAACAGAGCTGCCCAAAGGCTACAACTGTCACGGATAACCCCAGCCGCCTTCATGTTGCTCAACATGTACTTGGTACACTGGCAATGTGAAGGTGGTATTGGCTTATAGCTCTCTTTGATGGGTGGGTGTGCACCTGTGGGGATGTGGTGTTGGACCCCTTTTATTCCCCCAAAATCTAGCGGGCTTCCCACCGGTAACCCGCTCCCCAGCTTGGATGGATGCTGAGGGAGCCCCTTTTGCCCGCAGGCTCTGGCCCTGGGAACTGTAGCCTTGGCGGTGACTGTGCTTCCCTCTACGGTGTGAGCTGTTGCCTTCAATCGGGTCTTGACTGCTGGGAAACCCTGGAGGTTCCTGTCGCTAACGGATTTGACCGGTTTTACGGCGACTCCTAGCCTGGTCGGGGTCCGTAGGCCCTGCCGGATGGTGCTGGCTTCTCTTCACTCCCCGATCTGGTACCGGCGGGCCACCGCCCATCCCCGGTCCGTACGGTTCACTCCAATCAGCCTCTCCTGCAGAAGGTCACCACCGTCTGCCAACCTTGCTGAGTGCCCGGGCCACACACCCGGACACGGTCAGTCTCCTCTCCTCTTCACTTCTCTAACTCCAAAACTGATCTCTAATCTGACTCCTTTTCCCGCCTCCAGGACTGTGAACTCCTCGGTGGGTGGGATCAACCGCCTGGCCCACCCCCTGGTGTGGACATCAGCCCCTGGAGGAAGGCAACTAGGATTTGTGTTTAGCTTCGGTGTGCCTAGCCGGAGTGTAGAGTGTGTTGGTGTAGTACCTGTGACGACCTGGCTTGTCCAGGGCGCCCATGTGGGGTGTTGGCAGTGTATTTGCGCCTGCGTTCAAAGGTTTGCTGAATGGATAACTGAACGCTGCGCTGGGACAAGGACGTGCTTGATGATGGTGTTATTTCTGAGTAGGCAACTGCAGGTGCAGGACCGGAGGAGGCTTGTTCGCAGGCAGCATGGACAGGGGATTGGCTCGCATGCACAACCAGCGAAGACGTAGCAGTGACATTAGCAAGCACTGCTCCTCGACTGTGTTGTACTTCCCACAAAGTCGGGTGCTTGGCTGACATGTGCCTGATCATGCTGGTGGTGGTCAGGCTGCTAGTTTTGGTACCCCTGCTGATGCTGGCACGGCAGGTGTTGCAAATGGCCTTTTTAGAATCATCTGGATCCAACTTAAAAAACTGCCAGACTCGGGAAGACCTAACATTTGTACAGGCACCTTGTGTCGTGTTGTTGTTCCGGGGAACGGTTGCCTGACTTCTGCCTGGAGCCACCACCCTGCTTCTTACTGCCTGTTGGGATGCTACGCCTCCCTCCCCCTGTGCACTGCTGTCCTCGCTCTGCATATCCTCCTGCCAGGTTGGGTCAGTTACTGGATCATCCACCACGTCGTCTTCCTCTTCCGCACCCTGCTCCTCCTCCTGACTTCCTGACAATTGTGTCTCATCATCGTCCACCCCTTGTTGAGACACGTTGCCAACTTCGTGAGAACGTGGCTGCTCAAATATTTGGCCATCTGTACATACGATCTCCTCATGACCCACTTCAACATGAGCTGGCGAGAGGCCAGAATGTGCGAATGGAAATGTGAACAGCTCTTCCGAGTGTCCAAGTGTGGGATCATTAATGTCCGAGGACGTGTACTCAGCCTTGTGGTAGGAAGGAGGATCAGGTTCTGAAATGTGCGGTGCAGTATCACGGCTACTGACACTTGACCGTGTGGAAGACAGAGTGTTTGTGGTGGTGCCAATCTGACTGGAAGCATTATCCGCTATCCAACTAACAACCTGTTGACACTGGTCTTGGTTCAAGAGCGGTGTACTGCTGCGGTCCCCAAGAATTTGGGACAGGACGTGCGAGCGACTAGATGTGGCCCTTTGTTGTGGCAAAATTAGAGCTTGCCCACGACCTCGGCCTCTGCCTGCACCACCATCACGTCCACTTCCTTGTTCCTTGCCAACGCCCTTGCGCATTTTGCAATGCTGTGCTGACGTGTATTCACTAGACTTGGGCGTTATATCAAAGTTTGTGCAAATTGTGCACCTGTACGCTGCCACCGACAGGCACACACGTGCGGTTTTTAAATGCAAGCACGGACGCACTAAGAACCTAACAGGTTTTAGGAGCAAAAATTAATGACGAGAACTCTGACACTATCAGCCACTGCTGACTGACGTGTATTATACACTACACTTGTGCGTTATATAATAGTTTGGTAAAAACGCACACAAGTGCACCTGTACGCTGCCACCGACAGGCACACACGTGCGGTTTTTAAATGCAAGCACGGACGCACTAAGAACCTAACACAGGTTTTAGGAGCAAAAATTAATGACGAGAACTCTGACACTATCAGCCACTGCTGACTGACGTGTATTATACACTACACTTGTGCGTTATATAATAGTTTGGTAAAAACGCACACAAGTGCACCTGTACGCTGCCACCGACAGGCACACACGTGCGGTTTTTAAATGCAAGCACGGACGCACTAAGAACCTAACACAGGTTTTAGGAGCAAAAATTAATGACGAGAACTCTGACACTATCAGCCACTGCTGACTGACGTGTATTATACACTACACTTGTGCGTTATATAATAGTTTGGTAAAAACGCACACAAGTGCACCTGTACGCTGCCACCGACAGGCACACACGTGCGGTTTTTAAATGCAAGCACGGACGCACTAAGAACCTAACAGGTTTTAGGAGCGACAATTGCTGAGAAGTCTGACACTATCAGGACTGTTTTAGACTGTGTACACCAGCCCCAGATATGATGAAGGCTGGTATACGGTCACCACTAGGAATGGCTATATACCCTGCCTGCCTGCCTGCCTGCCTGCCTGTATACTGCTACAATAGTCCTGACAAGGACTCTTTTGGTCACTAGCCTGTATTCCAACCTGGCTATACCCTGCCTGTATACAGCAACAATAGTCCTGAGAAGGACTCTGCTACTGTACTCCGACCTGGCTATACCCTGCCTGCCTGTATACAACTAGAATAGTCCTGAGAAGGACTTTTGGTCACACTGTTTGCAGCCCTGCTACGGAAATAGCTATAAAGGGCCGCAAACCTTTCCCTGAAGCAGCGACCCTCTCCCTGCACTGACTGTCTGGATAGCTGTGAGCAGAGCACAGCGCGCCCGCCGGTATAAAGGCTCGGTCACGCTGTGCAGGCCGGCCAATCACTGCAATTCCACAACTAACAGGGCTGTGGCATTGCAGTGGTCTGCCAGCCAATCCCTGCATGAGGGCTGGCTCTCAAAAGAGCGCCAACATGCAGGGATGAAGACCACGAGTACAGCACGAGTATCGCGAGATTACTCGGTCCCCGTCGAGTAGACCGAGTACAGTGATACTCGTGCGAGTACCGAGTAGTAACAAGCATGCTCGCTCATCACTATTTATTAGTAAAATGGCTTACACTCCCCTTTTTTCCACTTTTTTCTTCACTACTTTTATAAAGAAATTTTTCCTTTCTTTATTCTTAATGCAATTTTATATAGCAACACCACCATTTTTTGCCACGAACATAATTTTTCTTGTCCGTCATCCCGTTCACCCTTACAGGGTTGTGGACAGATGCACTTGTCACTACACTTCTAAGACTCAATACAGGGTCTGGAGCTCAATGCTCCCTTTTTGTTTTTTTTTTCTTCTTTTTTTCTTTTTTTCATTTTGTCCTTCTTCTTCTTCTTTTTCTGATTTTTGTCTCAAAAAGCTGATGAAATTTGAAACACTATACCCCAGTGATTTTATAAATGTTTCTCAATATATCACTTGAGAACTTTTATGGCCGGTATTGTAACAGTTGACCATCCCGGCAGTATTTGAAATACAGCAGTCAGTCCTCTGACGTAGCTCCATATGTGTATATATAGAGGTTCTTCCTCCTTTGATTGCATACTGTTCTTTTTTTGCCCTGATGAAGGAGACAGTGATCTCTGAAACACATTGACCGGAAAAAAGAATAAAGAGATGAAATAATTAACATCAGTTTCCTTTGGTGACAGCGCGGCACGCACCCGATTTTCCTCCTATACGTTATTGCTCTTCTACTAGGGGCTGCGGCTGTCGCCATTTGTAACGTGCATTTAGGGGTTGTGACTGGCACAACCTTAATAGGTGAGTGCAACTACTATTAATTATTTGTTACCTTACCAGGTAAGACCCTAATTTGTGCGTCTGCTCCAGAGTTATTTCCCTGATTATTAATATCTGACAGGCAGTGATTGATCCTGCATTCTCACCTTCCTCTCTGTTGCACATTCTTATTGTTCCTATATGCTCTCTATTTCCATCAGACTTTTTTTGTCCTTCGGTGGGGCTCTAACATATGTGCACCATTTATTATTTATTTTTATGGATTCCTTTCTTTTTTCATGCTAGCGTTCATTATGCAGTAGTCATTCATGATATATCTTATATTTGTGAATCCATTAGGGCTCTATATGTCTGGTGCATCACATTGGGTCTTTTCAGTGCACAATAGGCACCTTTTTCTGTTATGCTCTGCTGCCACCTTATGGACATCCTATCAGTGATGCCAGAAAAAAATGGACATGTCTCCGTGCAGCAATCACGGACACGCGGGTACGCCGCACGGAGACACGTGCAGTGAAAAATCACTGATGTGTGAGCAGACCCATTCATTATAATGGATCTGCGTATCTCAGTGATTCTGTTATGTTTAAAAAAAAGCACAAACGTACCAGAATCACTGACGTGTGAAACAGGCCTTATAGTGTTTTGATTTATGTATGTATTATACAACTTCTGTGGATCTTGTATGAGTGACTTTTCTTCATTTTATTGGATTGTTTTAAAATATTGAAATAAAGTCACGCTTCCTATGCATCCTTTTGTATTCTGATTGGCTACTATAATACAGTTTTTAGGCACTGAGATCGATACCAGAGGCATGGTCTTCCGCTTACCAGAGGATAAGCTCAAAAGGCTAAGGGACATAATAGAAGGGTTTAGTGCTGTTAAGAAGGTGGCATTAAGATAAATGAAATATATCTTCTCGGTCTTCTCGTTTTCTTGCTGAGTTGTGCCAATGGACAGAGTTTTTTCTAGACATTTGCTATTGGAAACTCAGGGAACCAAAGCTCCTGGATAGAGTTGAGCGCGGTTCGTGGTTCGTGGTTCTCCAGTTCTAGGCTCGAGTGATTTTGGGGCATGTTCTAGATCGAACTAGAACTCGAGCTTTTTGCAAAAGCTCGATAGTTCTAGAAACGTTCGAGAACGGTTCTAGCAGCCAAAAAACAGCTAAATCATAGCTTGGTTTCTGCTGTAATAGTGTAAGTCACTCTGTGAATCAAACTATTATCACATTTCAGTGTATAGTGTGCGTGAACAGCGCCTTCAGATCACTGCTGTTTCTATAATGGCGATCGCCATTTTTTTTTTTTTTTTCTTGTCTTCCTTCCCTAAGTGCGCGCGTCTTGTGGGGCGGGCCAGCATGTCAGCCAATCACAGACACACACACAGCTAAGTTGACTTTGAGCCAGAGAAGCAACGGCATGTGTGATAGGATCTGCATGTCACATGTCCCTGCATTATAAAACCGGACATTTTCTTCACGGACGCCATTATCTGCCTTCTGCGTCTTTGGTGTCAGACATCACTGTCGCAGCTCCGTCCTCCTGAGTCCTATAGCCGATACAGCTGTATGCGCTGCATACACAGCGTTAGACAGCATAGGGAGAGCACTTTATAGCAGTCCTTTTAAGGACTCAAACCGGCAGGGTCAGAGAGCCATAGGTGACAGGTCCTGCAAACAGCAACAGCATCTGTGTAGCCAAGGTCAGGGATTTCCTCCCTGCATTTCACCATTAGGAGGGAATAGAAAGGCAGGCTTCCATTCCTCTACCCAGAGCACCACAATCCTGCCACTGTACCCTCCTGTCCTCTGCACACTCCAACTCATTATAACTAAGCCATTATACTAGCAAACACTCAGTGTACCTAGTGGCATCCTATCTGTGGCTATTGGACTTTGCTATAGTCCCACTAGTGCAAAGACATTTGCAGAGCACGTCTGCCTGCATTGCACACTCCAACTTTTTTAAACTAAGCAATTTTACTAGCAAACACTCAGTGTACCTAGTGGCATCCTATACGTGGCTATTGGACTTTGCTATAGTCCCACTAGTGCCAAGACATTTGCAGAGCGCATCTGCCTGCGTTGCACACTCCAACTAATTTTAACTTAGCCATTATACTAGCAAACACTCAGTGTACCTAGTGGCATCCTATACGTGGCTATTGGACTTTGCTATAGTCCCACTAGTGCCAAGACATTTGCAGAGCGCATCTGCCTGCGTTGCACACTCCAACTAATTATAAGTAAGCCATTATACTAGCAAACACTCAGTGTACCTAGTGGCATCCTATCTGTGGCTATTGGACTTTGCTATAGTCCCACTAGTGCAAAGACATTTGCAGAGCACGTCTGCCTGCATTGCACACTCCAACTTTTTTAAACTAAGCAATTTTACTAGCAAACACTCAGTGTACCTAGTGGCATCCTATACGTGGCTATTGGACTTTGCTATAGTCCCACTAGTGCCAAGACATTTGCAGAGCGCATCTGCCTGCGTTGCACACTCCAACTAATTATAAGTAAGCCATTATACTAGCAAACACTCAGTGTACCTAGTGGCATCCTATCTGTGGCTATTGGACTTTGCTATAGTCCCACTAGTGCCAAGACATTTGCAGAGCGCATCTGCCTGCGTTGCACACTCCAACTAATTATAAGTAAGCCATTATACTAGCAAACACTCAGTGTACCTAGTGGCATCCTATACGTGGCTATTGGACCTTGCTATAGTCCCACTAGTGCCAAGACATTTGCAGAGCGCATCTGCCTGCGTTGCACACTCCAACTAATTATAAGTAAGCCATTATACTAGCAAACACTCAGTGTACCTAGTGGCATCCTATACGTGGCTATTGGACCTTGCTATAGTCCCACTAGTGCCAAGACATTTGCAGAGCGCATCTGCCTGCGTTGCACACTCCAACTAATTATAAGTAAGCCATTATTATAATTATTATTATTATTTATTATTATAGCGCCATTTATTCCATGGCGCTTTACAAGTGAAAGGGTATACGTACAACAATCATTAACAGTACATAACAGACTGGTACAGGAGGAGAGAGGACCCTGCCCGCGAGGGCTTACAGTCTACAGGTAATGGGTGATGGTACAATAGGTGAGGACAGAGCTGGTTGCGCAGTGGTCTACTGGACTGAGGGCTGTTGTAGGTTATAGGCTTGTTGGAAGAGGTGGGTCTTGAGGTTCCTCTTGAAGCTTTCCACGGTAGGGGAGAGTCTGATGTGCTGAGGTAGAGCATTCCAAAGTATGGGGGATGCACGGGAGAAATCTTGTACGCGATTGTGGGAAGAGAAGATAAGGGAGGAGCAGAGAAGGAGATCTTGTGAGGATCTGAGGTTGCGTGCAGGTAGGTACCGGGAGACTAGGTCACAGATGTAGGGAGGAGACAGGTTGTGCATGGCTTTGTATGTCATGGTTAGTGTTTTGAACTGGAGTCGTTGGGTGATGGGAAGCCAGTGAAGGGATTGGCAGAGTGGCGAGGCTGGGGAGTAGCGAGGGGAGAGGTGGATTAAGCGGGCCGCAGAGTTTAGGATAGATTGGAGGGGTGCAAGAGTGTTGGAAGGGAGGCCAGAGAGCAGGAGGTTGCAGTAGTCGAGGCGGGAGATGATGAGGGCATGCACTAATGTTTTTGCTGATTCTTGGTTAAGGAAAGCACGGATCCGGGAGATGTTTTTGAGTTGTAATCGGCATGAGGTGAAGAGGGCTTGGATGTGTGGCTTGAAGGATAGAGCAGAGTCGAGGGTCACTCCAAGGCAACGAGCTTGTGAGACTGGGGAGAGTAAGCAACCATCGAGTTTGATGGAAAGGCTTGTTGGAGGAGATGAGTGAGGAGGAGGAAAGACAATGAATTCTGTTTTGTCCATGTTAAGTTTTAGGAATCGCACAGAGAAGAAGGATGAAACAGCAGACAGACATTGTGGGATTCTGGTTAGTAGAGAGGTAATGTCAGGTCCATTATACTAGCAAACACTCAGTGTACCTAGTGGCATCCTATCTGTGGCTATTGGACTTTGCTATAGTCCCACTAGTGCCAAGACATTTGCAGAGCGCATCTGCCTGCGTTGCACACTCCAACTAATTATAAGTAAGCCATTATACTAGCAAACACTCAGTGTACCTAGTGGCATCCTATACGTGGCTATTGGACCTTGCTATAGTCCCACTAGTGCCAAGACATTTGCAGAGCGCATCTGCCTGCGTTGCACACTCCAACTAATTATAAGTAAGCCATTATACTAGCAAACACTCAGTGTACCTAGTGGCATCCTATACGTGGCTATTGGACCTTGCTATAGTCCCACTAGTGCCAAGACATTTGCAGAGCGCATCTGCCTGCGTTGCACACTCCAACTAATTATAAGTAAGCCATTATTATTATTATTATTATTTATTATTATAGCGCCATTTATTCCATGGCGCTTTACAAGTGAAAGGGTATACGTACAACAATCATTAACAGTACATAACAGACTGGTACAGGAGGAGAGAGGACCCTGCCCGCGAGGGCTTACAGTCTACAGGGAATGGGTGATGGTACAATAGGTGAGGACAGAGCTGGTTGCGCAGTGGTCTACTGGACTGAGGGCTGTTGTAGGTTATAGGCTTGTTGGAAGAGGTGGGTCTTGAGGTTCCTCTTGAAGCTTTCCACGGTAGGGGAGAGTCTGATGTGCTGAGGTAGAGCATTCCAAAGTATGGGGGATGCACGGGAGAAATCTTGTACGCGATTGTGGGAAGAGGAGATAAGGGAGGAGCAGAGAAGGAGATCTTGTGAGGATCTGAGGTTGCGTGCAGGTAGGTACCGGGAGACTAGGTCACAGATGTAGGGAGGAGACAGGTTGTGCATGGCTTTGTATGTCATGGTTAGTGTTTTGAACTGGAGTCGTTGGGTGATGGGAAGCCAGTGAAGGGATTGGCAGAGTGGCGAGGCTGGGGAGTAGCGAGGGGAGAGGTGGATTAAGCGGGCCGCAGAGTTTAGGATAGATTGGAGGGGTGCAAGAGTGTTGGAAGGGAGGCCAGAGAGCAGGAGGTTGCAGTAGTCGAGGCGGGAGATGATGAGGGCATGCACTAATGTTTTTGCTGATTCTTGGTTAAGGAAAGCACGGATCCGGGAGATGTTTTTGAGTTGTAATCGGCATGAGGTGAAGAGGGCTTGGATGTGTGGCTTGAAGGATAGAGCAGAGTCGAGGGTCACTCCAAGGCAACGAGCTTGTGAGACTGGGGAGAGTAAGCAACCATCGAGTTTGATGGAAAGGCTTGTTGGAGGAGATGAGTGAGGAGGAGGAAAGACAATGAATTCTGTTTTGTCCATGTTAAGTTTTAGGAATCGCACAGAGAAGAAGGATGAAATAGCAGACAGACATTGTGGGATTCTGGTTAGTAGAGAGGTAATGTCAGGTCCATTATACTAGCAAACACTCAGTGTACCTAGTGGCATCCTATCTGTGGCTATTGGACTTTGCTATAGTCCCACTAGTGCCAAGACATTTGCAGAGCGCATCTGCCTGCGTTGCACACTCCAACTAATTATAAGTAAGCCATTATACTAGCAAACACTCAGTGTACCTAGTGGCATCCTATACGTGGCTATTGGACCTTGCTATAGTCCCACTAGTGCCAAGACATTTGCAGAGCGCATCTGCCTGCGTTGCACACTCCAACTAATTATAAGTAAGCCATTATACTAGCAAACACTCAGTGTACCTAGTGGCATCCTATACGTGGCTATTGGACTTTGCTATAGTCCCACTAGTGCAAAGACATTTGCAGAGCACGTCTGCCTGCATTGCACACTCCAACTTTTTTAAACTAAGCAATTTTACTAGCAAACACTCAGTGTACCTAGTGGCATCCTATACGTGGCTATTGGACTTTGCTATAGTCCCACTAGTGCCAAGACATTTGCAGAGCGCATCTGCCTGCGTTGCACACTCCAACTAATTTTAACTTAACCATTATACTAGAAAACACTCAGTGTACCTAGTGGCATCCTATACGTGGCTATTGGACTTTGCTATAGTCCCACTAGTGCCAAGACATTTGCAGAGCGCATCTGCCTGCGTTGCACACTCCAACTAATTATAAGTAAGCCATTATACTAGCAAACACTCAGTGTACCTAGTGGCATCCTATACGTGGCTATTGGACCTTGCTATAGTCCCACTAGTGCCAAGACATTTGCAGAGCGCATCTGCCTGCGTTGCACACTCCAACTAATTATAAGTAAGCCATTATACTAGCAAACACTCAGTGTACCTAGTGGCATCCTATACGTGGCTATTGGACTTTGCTATAGTCCCACTAGTGCCAAGACATTTGCAGAGCGCATCTGCCTGCGTTGCACACTCCAACTAATTATAAGTAAGCCATTATACTAGCAAACACTCAGTGTACCTAGTGGCATCCTATACGTGGCTATTGGACCTTGCTATAGTCCCACTAGTGCCAAGACATTTGCAGAGCGCATCTGCCTGCGTTGCACACTCCAACTAATTATAAGTAAGCCATTATACTAGCAAACACTCAGTGTACCTAGTGGCATCCTATCTGTGGCTATTGGACTTTGCTACAGTCCCACTAGTGCCAAGACATTTGCAGAGCGCATCTGCCTGCGTTGCACACTCCAACTAATTACAAGTAAGCCATTATACTAGCAAACACTCAGTGTACCTAGTGGCATCCTATACGTGGCTATTGGACTTTGCTATAGTCCCACTAGTGCCAAGACATTTGCAGAGCGCATCTGCCTGCGTTGCACACTCCAACTAATTATAAGTAAGCCATTATACTAGCAAACACTCAGTGTACCTAGTGGCATCCTATACGTGGCTATTGGACTTTGCTATAGTCCCACTAGTGCCAAGACATTTGCAGAGCGCATCTGCCTGCGTTGCACACTCCAACTAATTTTAACTTAGCCATTATACTAGCAAACACTCAGTGTACCTAGTGGCATCCTATACGTGGCTATTGGACTTTGCTATAGTCCCACTAGTGCCAAGACATTTGCAGAGCGCATCTGCCTGCGTTGCACACTCCAACTAATTATAAGTAAGCCATTATACTAGCAAACACTCAGTGTACCTAGTGGCATCCTATACGTGGCTATTGGACTTTGCTATAGTCCCACTAGTGCAAAGACATTTGCAGAGCACGTCTGCCTGCATTGCACACTCCAACTTTTTTAAACTAAGCAATTTTACTAGCAAACACTCAGTGTACCTAGTGGCATCCTATACGTGGCTATTGGACTTTGCTATAGTCCCACTAGTGCCAAGACATTTGCAGAGCGCATCTGCCTGCGTTGCACACTCCAACTAATTTTAACTTAACCATTATACTAGCAAACACTCAGTGTACCTAGTGGCATCCTATACGTGGCTATTGGACTTTGCTATAGTCCCACTAGTGCCAAGACATTTGCAGAGCGCATCTGCCTGCGTTGCACACTCCAACTAATTATAAGTAAGCCATTATACTAGCAAACACTCAGTGTACCTAGTGGCATCCTATACGTGGCTATTGGACCTTGCTATAGTCCCACTAGTGCCAAGACATTTGCAGAGCGCATCTGCCTGCGTTGCACACTCCAACTAATTATAAGTAAGCCATTATACTAGCAAACACTCAGTGTACCTAGTGGCATCCTATACGTGGCTATTGGACTTTGCTATAGTCCCACTAGTGCCAAGACATTTGCAGAGCGCATCTGCCTGCGTTGCACACTCCAACTAATTATAAGTAAGCCATTATACTAGCAAACACTCAGTGTACCTAGTGGCATCCTATACGTGGCTATTGGACCTTGCTATAGTCCCACTAGTGCCAAGACATTTGCAGAGCGCATCTGCCTGCGTTGCACACTCCAAATAATTATAAGTAAGCCATTATACTAGCAAACACTCAGTGTACCTAGTGGCATCCTATCTGTGGCTATTGGACTTTGCTATAGTCCCACTAGTGCCAAGACATTTGCAGAGCGCATCTGCCTGCGTTGCACACTCCAACTAATTATAAGTAAGCCATTATACTAGCAAACACTCAGTGTACCTAGTGGCATCCTATACGTGGCTATTGGACTTTGCTATAGTCCCACTAGTGCCAAGACATTTGCAGAGCGCATCTGCCTGCGTTGCACACTCCAACTAATTATAAGTAAGCCATTATACTAGCAAACACTCAGTGTACCTAGTGGCATCCTATACGTGGCTATTGGACTTTGCTATAGTCCCACTAGTGCCAAGACATTTGCAGAGCGCATCTGCCTGCGTTGCACACTCCAACTAATTTTAACTTAGCCATTATACTAGCAAACACTCAGTGTACCTAGTGGCATCCTATACGTGGCTATTGGACTTTGCTATAGTCCCACTAGTGCCAAGACATTTGCAGAGCGCATCTGCCTGCGTTGCACACTCCAACTAATTATAAGTAAGCCATTATACTAGCAAACACTCAGTGTACCTAGTGGCATCCTATACGTGGCTATTGGACTTTGCTATAGTCCCACTAGTGCCAAGACATTTGCAGAGCGCATCTGCCTGCGTTGCACACTCCAACTAATTTTAACTTAGCCATTATACTAGCAAACACTCAGTGTACCTAGTGGCATCCTATACGTGGCTATTGGACTTTGCTATAGTCCCACTAGTGCAAAGACATTTGCAGAGCACGTCTGCCTGCATTGCACACTCCAACTTTTTTAAACTAAGCAATTTTACTAGCAAACACTCAGTGTACCTAGTGGCATCCTATACGTGGCTATTGGACTTTGCTATAGTCCCACTAGTGCCAAGACATTTGCAGAGCGCATCTGCCTGCGTTGCACACTCCAACTAATTATAAGTAAGCCATTATACTAGCAAACACTCAGTGTACCTAGTGGCATCCTATCTGTGGCTATTGGACTTTGCTATAGTCCCACTAGTGCCAAGACATTTGCAGAGCGCATCTGCCTGCGTTGCACACTCCAACTAATTATAAGTAAGCCATTATACTAGCAAACACTCAGTGTACCTAGTGGCATCCTATACGTGGCTATTGGACCTTGCTATAGTCCCACTAGTGCCAAGACATTTGCAGAGCGCATCTGCCTGCGTTGCACACTCCAACTAATTATAAGTAAGCCATTATACTAGCAAACACTCAGTGTACCTAGTGGCATCCTATACGTGGCTATTGGACCTTGCTATAGTCCCACTAGTGCCAAGACATTTGCAGAGCGCATCTGCCTGCGTTGCATACTCCAACTAATTATAAGTAAGCCATTATTATTATTATTATTATTATTTATTATTATAGCGCCATTTATTCCATGGCGCTTTACAAGTGAAAGGGTATACGTACAACAATCATTAACAGTACATAACAGACTGGTACAGGAGGAGAGAGGACCCTGCCCGCGAGGGCTTACAGTCTACAGGGAATGGGTGATGGTACAATAGGTGAGGACAGAGCTGGTTGCGCAGTGGTCTACTGGACTGAGGGCTGTTGTAGGTTATAGGCTTGTTGGAAGAGGTGGGTCTTGAGGTTCCTCTTGAAGCTTTCCACGGTAGGGGAGAGTCTGATGTGCTGAGGTAGAGCATTCCAAAGTATGGGGGATGCACGGGAGAAATCTTGTACGCGATTGTGGGAAGAGGAGATAAGGGAGGAGCAGAGAAGGAGATCTTGTGAGGATCTGAGGTTGCGTGCAGGTAGGTACCGGGAGACTAGGTCACAGATGTAGGGAGGAGACAGGTTGTGCATGGCTTTGTATGTCATAGTTAGTGTTTTGAACTGGAGTCGTTGGGTGATGGGAAGCCAGTGAAGGGATTGGCAGAGTGGCGAGGCTGGGGAGTAGTGAGGGGAGAGGTGGATTAAGCGGGCCGCAGAGTTTAGGATAGATTGGAGGGGTGCAAGAGTGTTGGAAGGGAGGCCAGAGAGCAGGAGGTTGCAGTAGTCGAGGCGGGAGATGATGAGGGCATGCACTAATGTTTTTGATGATTCTTGGTTAAGGAAAGCACGGATCCGGGAGATGTTTTTGAGTTGTAATCGGCATGAGGTGAAGAGGGCTTGGATGTGTGGCTTGAAGGATAGAGCAGAGTCGAGGGTCACTCCAAGGCAACGAGCTTGTGAGACTGGGGAGAGTAAGCAACCATCGAGTTTGATGGAAAGGCTTGTTGGAGGAGATGAGTGAGGAGGAGGAAAGACAATGAATTCTGTTTTGTCCATGTTAAGTTTTAGGAATCGCACAGAGAAGAAGGATGAAATAGCAGACAGACATTGTGGGATTCTGGTTAGTAGAGAGGTAATGTCAGGTCCATTATACTAGCAAACACTCAGTGTACCTAGTGGCATCCTATCTGTGGCTATTGGACTTTGCTATAGTCCCACTAGTGCCAAGACATTTGCAGAGCGCATCTGCCTGCGTTGCACACTCCAACTAATTATAAGTAAGCCATTATACTAGCAAACACTCAGTGTACCTAGTGGCATCCTATACGTGGCTATTGGACCTTGCTATAGTCCCACTAGTGCCAAGACATTTGCAGAGCGCATCTGCCTGCGTTGCACACTCCAACTAATTATAAGTAAGCCATTATACTAGCAAACACTCAGTGTACCTAGTGGCATCCTATACGTGGCTATTGGACTTTGCTATAGTCCCACTAGTGCAAAGACATTTGCAGAGCACGTCTGCCTGCATTGCACACTCCAACTTTTTTAAACTAAGCAATTATACTAGCAAACACTCAGTGTACCTAGTGGCATCCTATACGTGGCTATTGGACTTTGCTATAGTCCCACTAGTGCCAAGACATTTGCAGAGCGCATCTGCCTGCGTTGCACACTCCAACTAATTATAAGTAAGCCATTATACTAGCAAACACTCAGTGTACCTAGTGGCATCCTATACGTGGCTATTGGACATTGCTATAGTCCCACTAGTGCCAAGACATTTGCAGAGCGCATCTGCCTGCGTTGCACACTCCAACTAATTATAAGTAAGCCATTATACTAGCAAACACTCAGTGTACCTAGTGGCATCCTATACGTGGCTATTGGACTTTGCTATAGTCCCACTAGTGCCAAGACATTTGCAGAGCGCATCTGCCTGCGTTGCACACTCCAACTAATTATAAGTAAGCCATTATACTAGCAAACACTCAGTGTACCTAGTGGCATCCTATACGTGGCTATTGGACTTTGCTATAGTCCCACTAGTGCCAAGACATTTGCAGAGCGCATCTGCCTGCGTTGCACACTCCAACTAATTTTAACTTAGCCATTATACTAGCAAACACTCAGTGTACCTAGTGGCATCCTATACGTGGCTATTGGACTTTGCTATAGTCCCACTAGTGCCAAGACATTTGCAGAGCGCATCTGCCTGCGTTGCCCACTCCAACTAATTATAAGTAAGCCATTATACTAGCAAACACTCAGTGTACCTAGTGGCATCCTATACGTGGCTATTGGACTTTGCTATAGTCCCACTAGTGCCAAGACATTTGCAGAGCGCATCTGCCTGCGTTGCACACTCCAACTAATTTTAACTTAGCCATTATACTAGCAAACACTCAGTGTACCTAGTGGCATCCTATACGTGGCTATTGGACTTTGCTATAGTCCCACTAGTGCCAAGACATTTGCAGAGCGCATCTGCCTGCGTTGCACACTCCAACTCATTATAACTAAGTTGCATTGTCAGGGATATTTATTCTTTATTATTCTGCTGTTAATAAAGCTAGACCACCACTGCAATCTTCACCACCTCTCAATTTTTACTACCACATTTTCAGTCCACAATCTTGTCGCAATCAACATGAGTGGCAAAATGACAGATGCTGGTGGAAAGGGGAAGAGGCGTGGTGGAAAAGGCAAAAAAGGTTTTGTCTGTGGGGAAAGTGCAGCAGCACTGAATACACGTTCAGAGACAACGCTGGCAGCTGGACACGACAAAATCTCCAAGGCGTAACTGGAGAGCTCTGGCCATTTTTCTAGGTTTGAAGCCCAAAAGGAGCAAGGCTCCAGTTGCACAGCCATGGCATCGATGTTCATTTGGAGATACTCCTGTATCATCCTCTCCAGCCGTTGAGTATGTGTCAGACTTGTTGTCTCTGGTGGCCTTGCAAAAGAGGGTCTAAAAAAATTATGAAAAGATTCCATAAAATTGCTGTTACCGGCACCAGATACGGTCCTACTGGTACGGGTAGACTGTTGAAGATGACGAGACCGTCCCATGTTTGTCAAGTTACAACTGGGAGATTCCCTCCCTGCACCTGCACGGTTGTTTGGTGGAAAAGCCGAGCTAAGATCGAGTAACAGCTTCTGCTGATACTCCTGCATACGTGCGTCCCTTTCTATGGCTGGAATTATGTCACAAAATTTGGACTTGTACCGGGGATCTAATAGTGTGGCAATCCAGTAGTCATCATCACTTCTAATTTTGACAATACGACTGTCATGTTGGAGGTAGTGCAACAAAAAGGCACTCATGTGTCTTGCGCAGCCATGCGGACCAAGTCCACGCTGTGTTTGTGGCATAGAGGTGCTACCCGTTCTTTCTTCCTCTGACATCTCCCCCCAACCTCTTTCAACTGAAATTTGACCAAGGTCTCCCTCATCCGCTGAGTCTTCCATGTCCATGGACAGTTCGTCCTCCATTTCTTCATGTTCTCCTGCACCTTGCTCAACATTTCGCCTGCTACTATGCGCCCTTGTCGATCCCTGTTCCCCATGGTCCCATGCCTGCTGCGTTGGTGATGATGAACGTCTGGACCTTGGTGATGTTGTTGTCCCTTGCGCATATGAATCCTCCTGTAGTTCCTCCCCTTCATGTTGTCCCACCCCCTGACTCCGAATAGTGTTTAGCGTGTGCTCCAGCATGTAAATGACTGGAATCGTCATGCTGATAATGGCATTGTCAGAGCTAAACATATTCGTCGCCATGTCGAAACTGTGCAGAAGGGTGCATAGGTCCTTGATCTGAGACCACTCCATCAGGGTGATCTGCCCCACCTCTGCATCTCGTTGGCCCAGGCTATACGTCATGACGTATTGCACCAGGGCTCTGCGGTGCTGCCACAGTCGCTGTAACATGTGGAGAGTTGAATTCCAGCGTGTCGCCACATCGCATTTCAGGCGATGAACCGGCAGGCCGAAAGACTTCTGGAGCGATGCAAGTCGCTCTGCTGCGGCGCTTGAACGGCGGAAGTGAGCTGACAGTTTTCGTGCCCTGTTCAGAAGGCCATCTAGGCCGGGATAGTGTGTTAAAAATTGCTGGACGACAAGGTTCAACACGTGAGCCATACAAGGTACGTGTGTCACAATGCCCAGGCGAAGTGCCGCACCCAGGTTTGCAGCATTGTCGCACACGGCCTTACCAGGCTGCAGGTTGAGTGGAGACAACCATTTATTAAACTCGGACCGCAGAGCTGACCACAACTCCTCAGCTGTGTGACTCTTATTCCCAAGACATGTCAAGCTAAAGACCGCCTGATGCCGTTACGCTCTGCTGCCAGCATAGTAATGAGGCGTGCGTGATTCCTTCTGCGCAGTGAGAACGCTGGTGGCCTGACCAGGCAGGCTTGGGGCGGAGGTGGAGGACCCAGATGAGGTGGAGGATGCAGAAGCTGTGGCGGAACTTGGACAGACAGAGGATTGACACACAAGTCGTGGGGACGGCAAGACTTGTGCAGCAGACCCTTCACCATCTATCACCATAGTTACCCAGTGCCCAGTCAGCGACATGTAACGTCCCTGTCCATGCTTACTGGTCCAAGTATCGGTGGTGAAATGCACCCGTTCACACACAGAGTTTCTCAAGGAAGCGGTGATGTTGTGTGCGACATGCTGGTGTAGCACGGGCACACCTTTCTTAGAGAAGTAGTGGCGACTAGGCATCTGGTACTGGGGCACAGCGACAGACATAAGGTCTCTAAAATCCTGTGTGTCCACTAGGCGGAAAGGCAGCATTTCGGTAGCCAACAGCTTACAGAGGGATAGAGTCAACCTCTTAGCTTTGTCATGGGTCGGAGGAAGTGGCCTTTTATTTGACCACATCTGAGGGACAGAGATCTGGCTGCTGTGTGTAGACGGTGTTGAGTAGGGTGTCCCTGGAAAAATGCAGGTTTGTGAGGAAAGTGCAGGCGGAGACATGATGTTGCCTTCATCCAACGTTGGTGCTATCGATGTCTGAGAGAGCTGTACACACTCACTTGTTTCCCCTTCCAAACCAACTGACGACCTTACAAGCAAACTGCCTGTTGCGGTTACAGTGGTGGAAGTTTGGCGTGGAAAAACAGGTGTGACAGCTGTCCCCACAGTCCTAGAAGATGAAGAGCGCGCGGATGCACTGGAAGGGGCGGGCGGTGGATGGTTCGCTCTTGCAGCATTGCAGCACAGTGAGCTTCCCACCGGGACCTATGATATTTATTCATGTGACGATTCATGGAAGAAGTTGTCAAACTGCTGAGGTTTTGACCTCTACTAAGAGAATCATGACAAATTTTACATATCACATGATTTGGGCGATCTTTTTCTATGTCAAAAAAGGACCAGGCTAGGCAAGGCTTAGAGGCCATGCGACCTGTTGATCCACCCCGAATAATGCTCATAGGCAGAGTGGTGGCTGAGGATGCAGTTGTAGACGTGCTACCAGTGCTCCGACTCTGTCCAGGAAGGCGCAAGGTAACTTCGTCGTCGGTTGCATCCTCCTCCACCGCCTCTGTTGACCTCCTCGAGTGCCTGACTGGGGGTTGACAGTAGGTGGGATCTAGAACTTCATCATCAATTGTTGTGTTTGCACTCCCCTCCCCCTCAGACCGAGCCTCTTCTTGCCCTGACCGAATATTTAAGTTGTCATCCCAATCGGGTATCTGCGTCTCATCTTCATCAGTATGTTCCTCATTGTCTATAACCACAGGTGTTACAGTTTGTGACAAAGGGTCAACATTATGCTCAGAAACTTGGTCCTCACGGCCTGAATCAGAGTCACAAAGGTTCTGGGCATCACTGCAGACCATTTCCTGTTCTGTACTCACTGTAGCTTGGGAGCAGACCTCTGATTCCCAGGCTATAGTGTGACTGAACAGCTCTGCAGACTCAGCCATCTCAGTTCCACCATACTGTGCAGGGCTGATGGAGACTTCAGAGCTGGGAGAAATCAAGTGTGATTGGGATGACAACTCAGAGGACTGGTGTTTTTTGGATGCGGTACTTGAAGTGGCTGAGAGGGCACTTGTTGGACCACTTGAGATCCATTCAAGCATTTTCCTTTTTTGCCCATCATCTACCTTTCTTCCTGTTGTTCGTGTCCGTAAAAAAGGGAGCACATCGGATTGTCCACGGTAAGTAGTAGACATCTTACTTTTGCTGGTAGATGGTCTATCTTCAGCAGATGATAATGGAGCTTTGCCACTTTCCCCACAGACAAAACCTTTTTTGCCTTTTCCACCACGCCTCCCCTTTCCACCAGCATCTGTCATTTTGCCACTCATGTTGATTGCGACAAGATTGTGGACTGAAAATGTGGTAGTAAAAATTGAGAGGTGGTGAAGATTGCAGTGGTGGTCTAGCTTTATTAACAGCAGAATAATAAAGAATAAATATCCCTGACAATGCAACTTAGTTATAATGAGTTGGAGTGTGCAACGCAGGCAGATGCGCTCTGCAAATGTCTTGGCACTAGTGGGACTATAGCAAAGTCCAATAGCCACGTATAGGATGCCACTAGGTACACTGAGTGTTTGCTAGTATAATGGCTAAGTTAAAATTAGTTGGAGTGTGCAACGCAGGCAGATGCGCTCTGCAAATGTCTTGGCACTAGTGGGACTATAGCAAAGTCCAATAGCCACGTATAGGATGCCACTAGGTACACTGAGTGTTTGCTAGTATAATGGCTTACTTATAATTAGTTGGAGTGTGCAACGCAGGCAGATGCGCTCTGCAAATGTCTTGGCACTAGTGGGACTATAGCAAAGTCCAATAGCCACGTATAGGATGCCACTAGGTACACTGAGTGTTTGCTAGTATAATGGCTAAGTTAAAATTAGTTGGAGTGTGCAACGCAGGCAGATGCGCTCTGCAAATGTCTTGGCACTAGTGGGACTATAGCAAAGTCCAATAGCCACGTATAGGATGCCACTAGGTACACTGAGTGTTTGCTAGTATAATGGCTTACTTATAATTAGTTGGAGTGTGCAACGCAGGCAGATGCGCTCTGCAAATGTCTTGGCACTAGTGGGACTATAGCAAAGTCCAATAGCCACGTATAGGATGCCACTAGGTACACTGAGTGTTTGCTAGTATAATGGCTTACTTATAATTAGTTGGAGTGTGCAACGCAGGCAGATGCGCTCTGCAAATGTCTTGGCACTAGTGGGACTATAGCAAAGTCCAATAGCCACAGATAGGATGCCACTAGGTACACTGAGTATTTGCTAGTATAATGGCTTACTTATAATTAGTTGGAGTGTGCAACGCAGGCAGATGCGCTCTGCAAATGTCTTGGCACTAGTGGGACTATAGCACGGTCCAATAGCCACGTATAGGATGCCACTAGGTACACTGAGTGTTTGCTAGTATAATGGCTTACTTATAATTAGTTGGAGTGTGCAACGCAGGCAGATGCGCTCTGCAAATGTCTTGGCACTAGTGGGACTATAGCAAAGTCCAATAGCCACGTATAGGATGCCACTAGGTACACTGAGTGTTTGCTAGTATAATGGCTTACTTATAATTAGTTGGAGTGTGCAACGCAGGCAGATGCGCTCTGCAAATGTCTTGGCACTAGTGGGACTATAGCAAGGTCCAATAGCCACGTATAGGATGCCACTAGGTACACTGAGTGTTTGCTAGTATAATGGCTTACTTATAATTAGTTGGAGTGTGCAACGCAGGCAGATGCGCTCTGCAAATGTCTTGGCACTAGTGGGACTATAGCAAAGTCCAATAGCCACGTATAGGATGCCACTAGGTACACTGAGTGTTTGCTAGTATAATGGCTAAGTTAAAATTAGTTGGAGTGTGCAACGCAGGCAGATGCGCTCTGCAAATGTCTTGGCACTAGTGGGACTATAGCAAAGTCCAATAGCCACGTTTAGGATGCCACTAGGTACACTGAGTGTTTGCTAGTAAAATTGCTTAGTTTAAAAAAGTTGGAGTGTGCAATGCAGGCAGACGTGCTCTGCAAATGTCTTTGCACTAGTGGGACTATAGCAAAGTCCAATAGCCACAGATAGGATGCCACTAGGTACACTGAGTTTTTGCTAGTATAATGGCTTACTTATAATTAGTTGGAGTGTGCAACGCAGGCAGATGCGCTCTGCAAATGTCTTGGCACTAGTGGGACTATAGCAAGGTCCAATAGCCACGTATAGGATGCCACTAGGTACACTGAGTGTTTGCTAGTATAATGGCTTACTTATAATTAGTTGGAGTGTGCAACGCAGGCAGATGCGCTCTGCAAATGTCTTGGCACTAGTGGGACTATAGCAAGGTCCAATAGCCACGTATAGGATGCCACTAGGTACACTGAGTGTTTGCTAGTATAATGGCTTACTTATAATTAGTTGGAGTGTGCAACGCAGGCAGATGCGCTCTGCAAATGTCTTGGCACTAGTGGGACTATAGCAAGGTCCAATAGCCACGTATAGGATGCCACTAGGTACACTGAGTGTTTGCTAGTATAATGGCTTACTTATAATTAGTTGGAGTGTGCAACGCAGGCAGATGCGCTCTGCAAATGTCTTGGCACTAGTGGGACTATAGCAAGGTCCAATAGCCACGAATAGGATGCCACTAGGTACACTGAGTGTTTGCTAGTATATATGGCAAAATTATAGATGGAAAGGGAGAAGGGGAGGGGGGGAGAGAGGAGGATGTAATTGACTACAAGGGTATGAGTTATGAGTGATCATAGGGATAGTGTTACATAAGTGGAAATACCTATGGAGGACCGGATGTGTAAGCGCATACCTTATACAAACCTATAGAGTGCTGATGGGTGAGAGTGTGATGTTAGATATAAGACATCCTATAGTGAATAGTGAGCCGTAATCAAGTGCAACAGGGATATTTCACGTGACTATGGGAACATGGAAGGTAAAGAAAGGGGAGAAAAAACTGTTAGACAAGGTAATCAGACATAATGTAACCAGTTGATCAGACATGACAAACATGACAAATAAAAAACAAGGAAGAATGGAACTCCATACATAGTGGAACCATATATAGTGTGAACACGAAAAAGAACCGGGCGTTAGAAAAAATGTGCACGGCCCAATGAATCAAGTCGGTTCTTCATATTCATGGTTTAAGCCCTTGGGTTCCAACGTGCCCAGAGTATATATCCAGAAAGATTCCCTTTCTTTGAGCTTCCTAATTCTATTGCCTCCTCTGCGTATGGCTGGGACATGTTCGATGACTTGGAATCTTAATTGGGCCACTGTGTGATTATGCGTCACAAAATGGTGTGGGACTGGTAATAGAATCTGCTTACAATGTATTGTTGACTTGTGCTTAGCACAAAAAAAGGGAATCTTTCTGGATATGTACTCTGGACACATTAAAACCCAAGGGCTTAAACCGTGAATATGAAGTACAGACTTGATTCATTGGGCCGTGCACCATGTCACCATGTGTGCAATTGCATTGTCCAATGGCTCACAATGGTTATGCGTTTTCATTGGATGGATAATCGAAGCCATGTTTTTTTCCTTTCTCTTGGGTTTGTTGTGTGAGTAGCCTATAGGATTAAGTTAGTTACCGCAGGCAGTGGATTTAGCTTCCTGTCTTTGGTCCAGTGGTAGATTGATTGTTTGGTCTATGAGCTGTTATGGGTTTTAATCCAGGTGAATGCCCATGGGCTGCCTATAACTGTGTGAAATATGTAGTTTTACTGGGCTGGGATGAGAGAATCCATCGAAGCATGGTGTAGGGATTGTGGTTCCTGTGTGCTAAGAAGAAAGGCTAGCACCAGCCAGAAAGCCCCATTACAGCCAATAATCAACCGCTAGCCGCTGGAACTCGTTGCTCTAGATCATGTCAAACTCTCACCAAGCAGGAATAGATACATTAGCCCACCATCCCACCCAAAGAGCAACTTCTGCTGCGCAGCTGGCTTTCTAGGCAGCAGCGCTATTGTGATGTCAGCGGGGGACATTGTGACAAGCCAGTGTTCCGTCACTTCATGTTGTGCACTGTTCAAACGGAAAATACATCAACAGGCAGACTACAGAAAAGCTTACTGACAAAGGATAGAGAGGGGCTTTCTCAGAGGGCTTTTTACAGTTTGTCTATTCCCAATTAGCCGTTTAAGTATGCTTAATGAAAGTACTAATTCTTTCATAGGCCGCCCATTCTTAGTATTTGACGTTCCTTATATTGCGGTATCAGGCTTCGCAGCAGGTTGCAAAACATTCATCACCCATGACTGTCCCCAATTGGGCTCAGAAGCTAAATGTCTATCATGACCTCTCTTTTTGAAAGTCCAAGAGCAAGCAAACTCTTCCTCCAGGAGAGGGAGCCAACAGATCACTAAAGACATCATCATTGCTCAAAGAAAACACCGAAAAACAATGGAAGCTTTAATTGGAGTGGAATCTGATAGACAGCACCTGATGCCAAGTCTGCATCTTCTAACACCTGCAGTCACTGCAGCAGCTGAATCCAATGTGTCCAAAAGGGATCTATTCTATTCAATTGCAAATGATCTAGATAAGACTGAGAATAAGATACTGCACGGGACATAGCAGAGTTGGTCAAGTTGAGTGGAGATGAGTTTGCTATTTGGCACAGCTTTTGCATCAATAAAGCAAGTAAAAGGTGTGAAAGATAAAAAAAAAGGGTGAAAGTGTGAAAAGTGAATTGGCCAAATTGAGGTGCATATAAAGTTTTTGCTTTCTTTCAATTCACTAATGAGGCTCATTTGAATCAGGTGAATTGAGTTCTGCTTTTGGAAACTCGGTTAAGAAGGGGTGCACCGGTCCTGGAGGTACTGCAATACCAGGTCAATGCGTGGAGTGGACAGAGCAAGATTTTTTCCATCTCCTTGTTCTAAAAATCCATTTAATATATGGTCCCTAGAGAGGGGACGTATCAGATATTAAACTGATAAGAACAGATTTAATTTTTTTTTTTTCTGTTTATCAGTAGGACTTCAAAATAACAAAGGTGATCGCCTCCCGTTGCCTGGGAACCGTCCAGGCACAAGAGGGCTATGTGTCACCAGAAGGCGCACACACTCCCTCAAGGCCGGCAGACGTGCAATCCCAGGCACCTTCCAGTACCGACCAAGGTAGCGTCCTCCGAAACTACACTTGATCTTAGCCAAAAGGCTGAGAAGCTATAACCCGAATTGGTTACGGCCTTGAGTGGCACCCTGGCCTATACCGGACACATCTTAGGGAGAGGGAGACAAACCCACGCCTACAGAAGACATTTTGTCACCCAAGCCAAACCCTTGAAAAGGCTGTTTTGCAGAGCAAAAACAAGGAGAATGGTACTTTTTGCAGCCGCCGCCCACTGCAATGAATCTGAATAACTCCTCCTTTTGGGCACAAGCACCTCCCCCCCCCCTTGCAGTCTTTCCAATTCATGATACAAAAAGACGGACGGACAGGACAGGACAGGACCATCTGCCTGACTTTCCGTCACTGCCACCCTTTGCCATCCTTGCCCGTAGAAAGCCCTTTCATCATCCCCAAACCCTAATCTTTTCCCTTCCCTTCCCAGCTGCGTCTCACTCCCTTTCATTAGGAAGTGAGCGCAGCCTTTTCTCCGTTCTGCACATGCGCGACGTTAAACACAAATGCGCAGGCGTGCGTTCCATTAGCCTCACTGCATTCCACTCCCATACAGGAAGTGGGCACAGCTATTACTACGGTCGCACATAAAAGAACCCACGGCCACCACTGCACATAGCTGACTCCACCACAGGACACCCACTTCTACACCAACGCAGGTAAGACAGGATCGGCACCTCTATGCTCCCGTTACAATCAGGCTCAGTCACCATGTGATAACGCTCTCAACTCTTTAGTTGCAGGCTCCCCTTGCTTCACCTCCATTGGCTGTGCTGCCATTTCCTCTCCCACCTGGAAGTTATACTTTATTCCACTATTTTCCTGTTTCTCTCTTCCCCCTTTTCCCATAACCTACTTTTATCTGCATTTGTGGGGTATCTATATGCTATTTACATCATAGTTTTATTCATTAATATGGAAGGGAAGAGTGCCCATGAGAGTGTTGAACTGCGGAGAGCAAAAGATTAAGCTGCTCCGATTTGCCACCATTGATAAGCTGTTCTCAGTAGATACACATGCTATCCAAACAGCAGCATCCACCATTGCTTTAGCCCACCCATTCAGTGACAGCTCACCAAGTCAGCCAGAGGAGTGGTGTAAGGAATTACACGTAGGCACTGACTCCACACCTTCACATCACAAGAAGGGGGTCTACAGGCTAGTGCAAGAATACGAGCAAGTCTTCAGCAAACATCCGCTAGACTTTTGAAAAATAAAAGGGGTCAAACACTACATCCCCACAAGTGCACACCCACCCATCAAAGAGAGATATAAGCCAAATCTACCTGCACATTACCAGTGTACCAAGGACATGTTGAGCAACATGAAGGAGGCTGGGGTTATCCGTGACAGTTGTAGCCTCTGGGCAGCTCCGTTGGTCCTGTTAAAGAAGAAGGACAGCACCACTCCCCTGTATTGAGGAATAGCTAGCTGCATTGACAACTGCAAATTATTTTTCTACCCTTGATCTCACTAGTCACTATTGGCAAGTGTCCGTTGCTGAGGCAGACCGGAAGAAGACCGCCTTTGCCACCCCGATGGGTCTCTGCGAGTTCAAAAGCATGCCCTTCGAGCTGTGCAATTTGCCAGGAACCTTCCAGAGGCTGATGGAATGCTGCTTGGGACACCGAAACTTTGAAACGGTACTGCTATACCTTTATGATGTTATTGTTTATTCTAACGCAAACAAGATTTTAGGGTGTATAAAAAGGGAGATTAGATCCGATGATCCCAACGTATTGTTACCCCTCTATAAATCACTTGTAAGGCCACATCTGGAATATGGGGTAAAGTCCTGAGCAGGTTGATAACCATTGGTTTGAGCATGGTAGGGTGTAGTACGCATCTTCCTGCATCGGTAAAAGCTGCAGAAGTCCTTGAAGATTTCCGCTTCAAAGGCAGTGCCTTGATCTGTGAGGACTCTCTCTGAGTAGCCATGAGGTCTGCATAAGTGTGCTTGGAAGACCTTCGCTGCAGTATGGGCCATTAGATCTTTGACTTGTACCACAACCATAAATCTCGAGTAGTTGTCTACCATCGTAAGTGCATACGTGAGCTCACCTCGATATTCTGCAACAAAACTCCCTTTTTCGATTTCAGTTTCAGCAAACACTCCTCTTCCTGTAGAAAATATTTATCATTACCTAAGACAGTCATTCTAATGCATGACAATATTAAGGCAATTTAGTTAAAACTTGTTTTAACTCACCTTTAAGGGGATTGATGTATTTCATGGTCAATCCAGGTTTGTCAGTGATGGCACTGACATAATGTATGGCGTCTTTTTCGGGCGTTATCCTTTGCCTTTTCATTGTGAAAATCCAGTTGCCTATATCAAAGCAAATTCTACTACTTGTAAAGTATGCAGAAAATGAAATGTAGAACATATAACATCAACTGCTTAGGAACGCATCATAGGTTAGTACTTAAAAGGATATTGTCATGTTCTAGTCATAATGCAAGCTGGACATTTTTCATGTTACCCTGTAATCGCCGGCCTGTTCTAATGCTCACAAGCCAAGATATAGGCTCAGCTGCTAAGGCTTCCCTCTGCCTTCTGAATGAAAATTGAATATGTCTGGCTCACTGTGTATATAGCAGGTGCTCAGAAAAAATAAGAGTTAATTCAATAGAAATAGCTCTGGCACACTATAGTGATCAATAACGTAAGAAAAGAACTCTTAGAATGCTGAAAATTCTTTATTTGTGCAAAAGGATAATTCATCCAACGTTTCGAGCTTGTTTTTAGGTCTTTATCAAGGATAAAGTTATCTAAGATCATAAAGGGTTACAAAACCATATAAACACGTAATTAGTACATAGTACAACATAACAGTACAATATATTGCTACTTGAGAGTACAATGGGTCAAATGACCATGATGCACATACAAAAAATTTTTCCAAAGCCATAGTGAAAACATTTGTACTGAGGAAAGAAAATTTCCACATGACCTATCTGGAGAAACATTCTGGATCAAACAACCAAAAATAGTCAAGCAGGTAAATACACACCTATATGGATAACAGGATGATATGTGTTCAATTGTATAGCGTCATTGCCATTAAGGTACAAATGGAAAACTTGCAATCCTATATAGTGAAGGAAATGAACACATATCATATCAAAGAACACAGGAACATGGGTGTGAGAAAAACCTCAATGTTTATACTTTGTTCTTTATAATGGTGTGAACATGTATATGTCTCAGTACCTTATGAACTTGAGAATTCTAGTGAGTAGATGATGAAAGCCTATTCCAGAACTGGAATCGGTAAATAATTGTAGGTGGAATCTAAATGAAAAGATGGTACAAGTGTTATCATGACACGTGGGCTATAACACAATGGACCGTGTGACAAAGAAGAAAGGAGAGAAAGAAGAGGAAGAAAATGGAACTACCTGTAACATTACGTGATAGTCACTGGTAAGTATCACTTGACAATTCAGGTGAAAAAGGATTCCTTTATTAAAGGGTTCTCAGTCGCCTCAGGATCATGAAATACTAGGGTAAATGATATGAGAATGGGTAAGAAGCACCACTAAAGGAAATATGAGATGCAGGACATATATCTATAAACCCCTGAACTACATGATAGAAATAAAAAGAAGAAAAAAGAAAAAAAAGAAGAAAGAAGAAGAACACATAGAATGCGGAAAGAGAATGGGTACAACTACCTGAGTTACTGCAGGGAGGCCCCTGGTAGGTATTGTGAGGGTTAGTGGAATTCCTTCACTGAAGGGTTCTCAGTTGCCTCAGGTTCGTGAAAAATGCTATAGACAAATAATGCCCGGAGAAAAGGGGTTCATATACAGCGAATAATGGTAATACAAGGTACATGTGTCCCATGTAATAGTATAAATATATATATATTGTACTAAGCTCTACACCAGAAATAGAAAGTAGTCCCTCTGCCTTCTGTCTAGGTGCCCTGAGTTATGTCCTGTAAACTGTCACAGTGACCTAGACACACATGTGTAGTAGGGGAATATCCCTGCTGAGATGCCAGTGCTAGAGCACTCGTTTGCTGTGGAGTTGAACGCTATGTGAGCAGTTCTTACCTTCAATGAGCAGAAGTCTCTTTTTTCAGATTTCAATATCTCTGTGGGTATCTGGCAGAAATATGGAATACTCTTTACTGCTAAGACCCTGTACACCACTCCCACTAAAGGGGGCTTTACACGCTGCGACATCGCTAATGCGGAGTCGTTGGGGTCACGGAATTTGTGACGCACATCCGGCCGCATTAGCGATGTTGCTGCGTGTGATACCGATGAGCGATTTTGCATCGTTGCAAAAACGTGCAAAATCGCTCATCGGTGACATGGGTCTCCATTCTCGATTATCGTTACTGCAGCAGTAACGATGTAGTTCGTCGCTCCTGCGGTAGCACACATCGCTCCGTGTGACACCGCAGAAACGAGGAACCTCTCCTTACCTGCCTCCCAGCCGCTATGAGGAAGGAAGGAGGTGGGCGGGATGTTCCGGCCACTCATCTCCGCCCCTCCGCTGCTATTGGGCGGTCGCTCAGTGACGTCGCTGTGACGCCGCACGGACCGCCCCCTTAGAAAGGAGGCGGTTCGCCGGACACAGCGACGTCGCCGGGCAGGTAAGTATGTGTGACGGGTCTGGTCGGTGTTGTGCGGCATGGGCAGCGATTTGCCCGTGTCGCGCAACAGATGGGGGCGGGTACCCACACTAGCGATATCGGGACCGATATCGCAGTGTGTAAAGTAGCCTTTAGTCACATGACCAAGACTGTATCTGTGTCCCTACAACACACTTGAGACAAATGTGTGTGTGAGCCTGCATTGTGGGGTATATATAATATATTATAGAGCTGGGAAGGATCATTCTAAGCAGTGAGCTGTTCCAGTATTTGTAGGAAAATACCCAGTAGAAGCATCAAACACAGCACCAATACCTCCCATCAGTATTCCACCACAGTGCCATGTAACCCATGCCCTACACTCCCATCTACACCAATACTATACAGGCACAAACTAGTATATCTGACTAAAAGCCCCCAAAATATGAAGAACGGCCTATAGTTGAGTGTGGATATAAAATCTATGTGAGCAGAGCTAGAATAGAAATCACTGATCGCATTGAAGTCATTCTGACCATAAATCACCATGATATCAAGGTGAGGAGTTGTGTGTTACTGCTGGGAGGAAAGGGTTAACAGTGGAATATTAAGGTGCATTTCTGTGTGCAGTGTTACTAGTCAATGTAACAATTCAGTATGAGCTGCTCTTGGTGCCGGGGGAGGGAGATGCTCTCCTGAGCAAGATAGATGGGGAATGAACATGATATCTATATAGTGTAAGGCAGGGGGTCTCAAACCAGGTGATCATGTCTGATCAACTGGTTACATTATGTCTGATTACCTTGTCTAACAGTTTTTTCTCCCCTTTCTTTACCTTCCAGGTTCCCATAGTCACGTGAAATATCCCTGTTGCACTTGATTACGGCTCACTATTCACTATAGGATGTCTTATATCTAACATCACACTCTCACCCATCAGCACTCTATAGGTTTGTATAAGGTATGCGCTTACACATCCGGTCCTCCATAGGTATTTCCACTTATGTAACACTATCCCTATGATCACTCATAACTCATACCCTTGTAGTCAATTACAGCCTCCTCTCTCCCCCCTCCCCTTCTCCCTTTCCATCTATAATTTTGCCAGTACAATATTAGTTTACATTAGGCACACACTCACATATTCCTTTCCTTAGTGATTTATTGTAATTCACATTCACATACAATTCTCTATGCCTGCCCCATTACTACATTCATACCTACTTGACCCTATCCTGATACCCCTTGTCTCACCTTGTTGGTCCCTACACCTGTTATCATGTCCTTTCCTGTGTCTGTCTTGTACGTTTCTAGGTAACAACAAAGAATCAAAATTTAAGTCCATCGTGGAGAACATGCTGAAACGTTTCAAAGCCTTGGGTTGTCTAATGAATTTGAAGTTACATTTTTTACATTCCTATTTGGACTACTTGTCTGAAAACCTTGGTGCTGGTGGGAAGAACAAGAAGGTTTTCATCGGAATATCAAGGAGATGGAACGACGATACCAAAGTAAATGAAACGTGAACATGATTGCCGGATGCTTCACAGAGAAGATCCACAGGCCTTCTATAAGAGAAAAGGGGGATCTAGAGAAAAGGAAAAAGTGCAAGAATAAATTTCTAATAAAGTTGCAGAATGACTGTACAATAAATAAATGTATTTTATATATAAAATTGTGAATATTTTTGGTTACAATAAGTATTTTTCTTGTTCATGTCACTTGTATGTAACTTCACACATGGATTGTACAAAATCAATATTTGATGGTTAAAAAAAAATATTTATTTTTTTTTTTAAATCAGGACATTAGAGCATGTGTTCTGCCTTCTTTTACGTAATGCTGTGAATCTCTAGCATACAGCTAAACCCTAGTTCACATTTCAAATAAACAGACTGTGAAGTTCAATAGCCTTGATTTATTAGCTGGTAACGTGAACTTGATTGCAGTATACATGGAATATACAGTGAATATAGGAATATCCAAGATGCAGTTGAAGACAGAATACGGTATATCCAAGATACTGTTTTATACGGGTAAAAACTATAACAAGAAAATGATTACAGTCAGTACAGTGTTAATACAGAGTTAACATAGCATAACAGTACATGAGATGCAGTTCTTACGAGAATGTAGGTGAAAGGTCACTGCATCTGCAATACATAGAAATCTTATCTAGACAAACAAGACAGGGATGACACTAAAGGTGTAGAAGTACAATGTACAATGCATTTACTACACTCTTCCATCTAGGATTCTATCACTAACACATGTAATTTGCTTTGCTCACCGGATTACACTAGGCAGGGGTGAATGTACAGAGAGGTAAGTCGGCATGTCCTTTCCTGACAAATCCAAAGAAAAAATGGCTGCAGGCTTCTTCTCAGCTCAGGGAGGCATTCCTTACCCAGAATACCTTTAGCTTAAAGGGAAACTCAGCAATTCAAAAGAATAACAATGACCTCTAGGGATTGTAACAGAAATTTCAATGAATGACTATTAGCAGGCTGCCATGAGGCAGAACAGCATGGGTATTTAATATATCCTCCTTGCTGCCCAAGAAGCAATGAGAACATTTTTAGACCACCACATATTGACCATCCCTGCTCCTTGTAGTTAAGTTTCTTGAGAATAAAGTCTAAATTCTCACAGCTTTCTTCCAAGTGCATAGCATGTGTGACGCCCTGGACTAGCCAGGTAGTCACAAACACAAAATCACACACACCCCCTCCCCTGGATAGTCTACATCAGTCACACAAAATCCTTGTTGCCTCCTCCAGGCTCTGATGTCCACACCAGGTGGGGCGGAGCCAGGCGGTTGGCCCCACCCACCGAGGAGTTCACAGGCCCGGAGGCGGGAAAAAGCAGTTAGTTTAGTTTTGTAGTGGAAAGTGAGAGGACAGAAACTGTTAGTGTCTGGGTAGGAGCCCAGGCACTGTCAGCAAGGTCGGCAGACGGTGGTGGCCGTCTGCAGGAGGTGGTACAAGTCAGCTGAACCGTAGGACCGGGGACGGGCGGTGACCCGAGGGGAACTGAACCGGTGAGCGGATCTGTACCAAGCACAAAGGCAGGGCCATTGGACCCTGACCAGGCTAGGAGCCGCCGACAATGGTCAAATCCGAGAGTGACCGGAATCCCAGGGGTTCCCTAACACCCAAGACCCGACAGAAGGCAACCGTCCACACCGTGAGGATAAAAAGCCACCGCCATAGGCTAGAGATCCAAGGGCCAGCGCCTGCGGGAAAACGGGCTCCCTCGGTACGTACACCCCAGCCATCCAGCCTCCCCGTACCGCCACCGGGCCCCGGGATCACCAACCCCTACCCACGGAGGGGGAACCAACATCCTAGCTGCTCCCTGCCATCGCTCCCGGGATCCCCGTCACCAGCAGTGGTGGTGCCCATTATCACCACGACCTGTGGGTGACGTCACTAACTATCTCCCCAAACAAACCACCCCCTTTTCACTCGTGGGCGAGGAGCGCTGCTCGAGTCCCCGGATCTGGCCCTCCGCTCGAGCCACCGAGCAGCAGCAGCAGCAGAAGTCCCCGAACCCGAGCGTAGCGTGCATGGCCCCTCTGCCCGCGACACATGCCCTACACACACTGAAGAATACTTACTGCCATTGAGCAGTAGCACAGCTTTCAGACTTTTTGGATGAAACAATGACGTGTCTCCACTCGCTCACATTGTACTTAATGTTACATTTTCCATCAGCACAGGAACATCGCTTGAATACACTAGAGCACCATCTTCAGAAAAGTATGGAGGGAATCTTTTCAGAATTCTAACCTTTTGGAAACCTATTGTCACGCTCTCCGGGTCCCCTGCTCTGCCCCCCGGCTCACCTGCCACGCTCCCCGGCTTCCCTGCTTCGCTCCCCGGCTCCTCTGGCAGACATCCCCCGCTCCACGGTCTCCAGCCTCCACCACCTGCGGTCCCCAGGCGGCCCGGTCCCCGCTCCCGGCGCCCGTCGGCAGCCCTGCTCCAGGCCGGCTCCCATAACAGATGCAAGCTTGTCCTGTTTGGTGGAGATGATATTTAATAAAATAAGTAGAAATCCACTAAAAGTTTTGTTTGGTTATCTTGCAATCCCGAGATAATCGTCTCCATGCTCCAAATCCATTTTAAAGCCATTTTTAAGGCATTTCGCGCATACATGAAATGAACACATTTTTCTCCAAAACTATAACAGATGCAAGCTTGTCCTGTTTGGTGGAGATGATATTTAATAAAATAAGTAGAAATCCACTAAAAGTTTTGTTTGGTTATCTTGCAATCCCGAGATAATCGTCTCCATGCTCCAAATCCATTTTAAAGCCATTTTTAAGGCATTTCGCGCATACATGAAATGAACACATTTTTCTCCAAAACTATAACAGATGCAAGCTTGTCCTGTTTGGTGGAGATGATATTTAATAAAATAAGTAGAAATCCACTAAAAGTTTTGTTTGGTTATCTTGCAATCCCGAGATAATCGTCTCCATGCTCCAAATCCATTTTAAAGCCATTTTTAAGGCATTTCGCGCATACATGAAATGAACACATTTTTCTCCAAAACTATAACAGATGCAAGCTTGTCCTGTTTGGTGGAGATGATATTTAATAAAATAAGTAGAAATCCACTAAAAGTTTTGTTTGGTTATCTTGCAATCCCGAGATAATCGTCTCCATGCTCCAAATCCATTTTAAAGCCATTTTTAAGGCATTTCGCGCATACATGAAATGAACACATTTTTCTCCAAAACTATAACAGATGCAAGCTTGTCCTGTTTGGTGGAGATGATATTTAATAAAATAAGTAGAAATCCACTAAAAGTTTTGTTTGGTTATCTTGCAATCCCGAGATAATCGTCTCCATGCTCCAAATCCATTTTAAAGCCATTTTTAAGGCATTTCGCGCATACATGAAATGAACACATTTTTCTCCAAAACTATAACAGATGCAAGCTTGTCCTGTTTGGTGGAGATGATATTTAATAAAATAAGTAGAAATCCACTAAAAGTTTTGTTTGGTTATCTTGCAATCCCGAGATAATCGTCTCCATGCTCCAAATCCATTTTAAAGCCATTTTTAAGGCATTTCGCGCATACATGAAATGAACACATTTTTCTCCAAAACTATAACAGATGCAAGCTTGTCCTGTTTGGTGGAGATGATATTTAATAAAATAAGTAGAAATCCACTAAAAGTTTTGTTTGGTTATCTTGCAATCCCGAGATAATCGTCTCCATGCTCCAAATCCATTTTAAAGCCATTTTTAAGGCATTTCGCGCATACATGAAATGAACACATTTTTCTCCAAAACTATAACAGATGCAAGCTTGTCCTGTTTGGTGGAGATGATATTTAATAAAATAAGTAGAAATCCACTAAAAGTTTTGTTTGGTTATCTTGCAATCCCGAGATAATCGTCTCCATGCTCCAAATCCATTTTAAAGCCATTTTTAAGGCATTTCGCGCATACATGAAATGAACACATTTTTCTCCAAAACTATAACAGATGCAAGCTTGTCCTGTTTGGTGGAGATGATATTTAATAAAATAAGTAGAAATCCACTAAAAGTTTTGTTTGGTTATCTTGCAATCCCGAGATAATCGTCTCCATGCTCCAAATCCATTTTAAAGCCATTTTTAAGGCATTTCGCGCATACATGAAATGAACACATTTTTCTCCAAAACTATAACAGATGCAAGCTTGTCCTGTTTGGTGGAGATGATATTTAATAAAATAAGTAGAAATCCACTAAAAGTTTTGTTTGGTTATCTTGCAATCCCGAGATAATCGTCTCCATGCTCCAAATCCATTTTAAAGCCATTTTTAAGGCATTTCGCGCATACATGAAATGAACACATTTTTCTCCAAAACTATAACAGATGCAAGCTTGTCCTGTTTGGTGGAGATGATATTTAATAAAATAAGTAGAAATCCACTAAAAGTTTTGTTTGGTTATCTTGCAATCCCGAGATAATCGTCTCCATGCTCCAAATCCATTTTAAAGCCATTTTTAAGGCATTTCGCGCATACATGAAATGAACACATTTTTCTCCAAAACTATAACAGATGCAAGCTTGTCCTGTTTGGTGGAGATGATATTTAATAAAATAAGTAGAAATCCACTAAAAGTTTTGTTTGGTTATCTTGCAATCCCGAGATAATCGTCTCCATGCTCCAAATCCATTTTAAAGCCATTTTTAAGGCATTTCGCGCATACATGAAATGAACACATTTTTCTCCAAAACTATAACAGATGCAAGCTTGTCCTGTTTGGTGGAGATGATATTTAATAAAATAAGTAGAAATCCACTAAAAGTTTTGTTTGGTTATCTTGCAATCCCGAGATAATCGTCTCCATGCTCCAAATCCATTTTAAAGCCATTTTTAAGGCATTTCGCGCATACATGAAATGAACACATTTTTCTCCAAAACTATAACAGATGCAAGCTTGTCCTGTTTGGTGGAGATGATATTTAATAAAATAAGTAGAAATCCACTAAAAGTTTTGTTTGGTTATCTTGCAATCCCGAGATAATCGTCTCCATGCTCCAAATCCATTTTAAAGCCATTTTTAAGGCATTTCGCGCATACATGAAATGAACACATTTTTCTCCAAAACTATAACAGATGCAAGCTTGTCCTGTTTGGTGGAGATGATATTTAATAAAATAAGTAGAAATCCACTAAAAGTTTTGTTTGGTTATCTTGCAATCCCGAGATAATCGTCTCCATGCTCCAAATCCATTTTAAAGCCATTTTTAAGGCATTTCGCGCATACATGAAATGAACACATTTTTCTCCAAAACTATAACAGATGCAAGCTTGTCCTGTTTGGTGGAGATGATATTTAATAAAATAAGTAGAAATCCACTAAAAGTTTTGTTTGGTTATCTTGCAATCCCGAGATAATCGTCTCCATGCTCCAAATCCATTTTAAAGCCATTTTTAAGGCATTTCGCGCATACATGAAATGAACACATTTTTCTCCAAAACTATAACAGATGCAAGCTTGTCCTGTTTGGTGGAGATGATATTTAATAAAATAAGTAGAAATCCACTAAAAGTTTTGTTTGGTTATCTTGCAATCCCGAGATAATCGTCTCCATGCTCCAAATCCATTTTAAAGCCATTTTTAAGGCATTTCGCGCATACATGAAATGAACACATTTTTCTCCAAAACTATAACAGATGCAAGCTTGTCCTGTTTGGTGGAGATGATATTTAATAAAATAAGTAGAAATCCACTAAAAGTTTTGTTTGGTTATCTTGCAATCCCGAGATAATCGTCTCCATGCTCCAAATCCATTTTAAAGCCATTTTTAAGGCATTTCGCGCATACATGAAATGAACACATTTTTCTCCAAAACTATAACAGATGCAAGCTTGTCCTGTTTGGTGGAGATGATATTTAATAAAATAAGTAGAAATCCACTAAAAGTTTTGTTTGGTTATCTTGCAATCCCGAGATAATCGTCTCCATGCTCCAAATCCATTTTAAAGCCATTTTTAAGGCATTTCGCGCATACATGAAATGAACACATTTTTCTCCAAAACTATAACAGATGCAAGCTTGTCCTGTTTGGTGGAGATGATATTTAATAAAATAAGTAGAAATCCACTAAAAGTTTTGTTTGGTTATCTTGCAATCCCGAGATAATCGTCTCCATGCTCCAAATCCATTTTAAAGCCATTTTTAAGGCATTTCGCGCATACATGAAATGAACACATTTTTCTCCAAAACTATAACAGATGCAAGCTTGTCCTGTTTGGTGGAGATGATATTTAATAAAATAAGTAGAAATCCACTAAAAGTTTTGTTTGGTTATCTTGCAATCCCGAGATAATCGTCTCCATGCTCCAAATCCATTTTAAAGCCATTTTTAAGGCATTTCGCGCATACATGAAATGAACACATTTTTCTCCAAAACTATAACAGATGCAAGCTTGTCCTGTTTGGTGGAGATGATATTTAATAAAATAAGTAGAAATCCACTAAAAGTTTTGTTTGGTTATCTTGCAATCCCGAGATAATCGTCTCCATGCTCCAAATCCATTTTAAAGCCATTTTTAAGGCATTTCGCGCATACATGAAATGAACACATTTTTCTCCAAAACTATAACAGATGCAAGCTTGTCCTGTTTGGTGGAGATGATATTTAATAAAATAAGTAGAAATCCACTAAAAGTTTTGTTTGGTTATCTTGCAATCCCGAGATAATCGTCTCCATGCTCCAAATCCATTTTAAAGCCATTTTTAAGGCATTTCGCGCATACATGAAATGAACACATTTTTCTCCAAAACTATAACAGATGCAAGCTTGTCCTGTTTGGTGGAGATGATATTTAATAAAATAAGTAGAAATCCACTAAAAGTTTTGTTTGGTTATCTTGCAATCCCGAGATAATCGTCTCCATGCTCCAAATCCATTTTAAAGCCATTTTTAAGGCATTTCGCGCATACATGAAATGAACACATTTTTCTCCAAAACTATAACAGATGCAAGCTTGTCCTGTTTGGTGGAGATGATATTTAATAAAATAAGTAGAAATCCACTAAAAGTTTTGTTTGGTTATCTTGCAATCCCGAGATAATCGTCTCCATGCTCCAAATCCATTTTAAAGCCATTTTTAAGGCATTTCGCGCATACATGAAATGAACACATTTTTCTCCAAAACTATAACAGATGCAAGCTTGTCCTGTTTGGTGGAGATGATATTTAATAAAATAAGTAGAAATCCACTAAAAGTTTTGTTTGGTTATCTTGCAATCCCGAGATAATCGTCTCCATGCTCCAAATCCATTTTAAAGCCATTTTTAAGGCATTTCGCGCATACATGAAATGAACACATTTTTCTCCAAAACTATAACAGATGCAAGCTTGTCCTGTTTGGTGGAGATGATATTTAATAAAATAAGTAGAAATCCACTAAAAGTTTTGTTTGGTTATCTTGCAATCCCGAGATAATCGTCTCCATGCTCCAAATCCATTTTAAAGCCATTTTTAAGGCATTTCGCGCATACATGAAATGAACACATTTTTCTCCAAAACTATAACAGATGCAAGCTTGTCCTGTTTGGTGGAGATGATATTTAATAAAATAAGTAGAAATCCACTAAAAGTTTTGTTTGGTTATCTTGCAATCCCGAGATAATCGTCTCCATGCTCCAAATCCATTTTAAAGCCATTTTTAAGGCATTTCGCGCATACATGAAATGAACACATTTTTCTCCAAAACTATAACAGATGCAAGCTTGTCCTGTTTGGTGGAGATGATATTTAATAAAATAAGTAGAAATCCACTAAAAGTTTTGTTTGGTTATCTTGCAATCCCGAGATAATCGTCTCCATGCTCCAAATCCATTTTAAAGCCATTTTTAAGGCATTTCGCGCATACATGAAATGAACACATTTTTCTCCAAAACTATAACAGATGCAAGCTTGTCCTGTTTGGTGGAGATGATATTTAATAAAATAAGTAGAAATCCACTAAAAGTTTTGTTTGGTTATCTTGCAATCCCGAGATAATCGTCTCCATGCTCCAAATCCATTTTAAAGCCATTTTTAAGGCATTTCGCGCATACATGAAATGAACACATTTTTCTCCAAAACTATAACAGATGCAAGCTTGTCCTGTTTGGTGGAGATGATATTTAATAAAATAAGTAGAAATCCACTAAAAGTTTTGTTTGGTTATCTTGCAATCCCGAGATAATCGTCTCCATGCTCCAAATCCATTTTAAAGCCATTTTTAAGGCATTTCGCGCATACATGAAATGAACACATTTTTCTCCAAAACTATAACAGATGCAAGCTTGTCCTGTTTGGTGGAGATGATATTTAATAAAATAAGTAGAAATCCACTAAAAGTTTTGTTTGGTTATCTTGCAATCCCGAGATAATCGTCTCCATGCTCCAAATCCATTTTAAAGCCATTTTTAAGGCATTTCGCGCATACATGAAATGAACACATTTTTCTCCAAAACTATAACAGATGCAAGCTTGTCCTGTTTGGTGGAGATGATATTTAATAAAATAAGTAGAAATCCACTAAAAGTTTTGTTTGGTTATCTTGCAATCCCGAGATAATCGTCTCCATGCTCCAAATCCATTTTAAAGCCATTTTTAAGGCATTTCGCGCATACATGAAATGAACACATTTTTCTCCAAAACTATAACAGATGCAAGCTTGTCCTGTTTGGTGGAGATGATATTTAATAAAATAAGTAGAAATCCACTAAAAGTTTTGTTTGGTTATCTTGCAATCCCGAGATAATCGTCTCCATGCTCCAAATCCATTTTAAAGCCATTTTTAAGGCATTTCGCGCATACATGAAATGAACACATTTTTCTCCAAAACTATAACAGATGCAAGCTTGTCCTGTTTGGTGGAGATGATATTTAATAAAATAAGTAGAAATCCACTAAAAGTTTTGTTTGGTTATCTTGCAATCCCGAGATAATCGTCTCCATGCTCCAAATCCATTTTAAAGCCATTTTTAAGGCATTTCGCGCATACATGAAATGAACACATTTTTCTCCAAAACTATAACAGATGCAAGCTTGTCCTGTTTGGTGGAGATGATATTTAATAAAATAAGTAGAAATCCACTAAAAGTTTTGTTTGGTTATCTTGCAATCCCGAGATAATCGTCTCCATGCTCCAAATCCATTTTAAAGCCATTTTTAAGGCATTTCGCGCATACATGAAATGAACACATTTTTCTCCAAAACTATAACAGATGCAAGCTTGTCCTGTTTGGTGGAGATGATATTTAATAAAATAAGTAGAAATCCACTAAAAGTTTTGTTTGGTTATCTTGCAATCCCGAGATAATCGTCTCCATGCTCCAAATCCATTTTAAAGCCATTTTTAAGGCATTTCGCGCATACATGAAATGAACACATTTTTCTCCAAAACTATAACAGATGCAAGCTTGTCCTGTTTGGTGGAGATGATATTTAATAAAATAAGTAGAAATCCACTAAAAGTTTTGTTTGGTTATCTTGCAATCCCGAGATAATCGTCTCCATGCTCCAAATCCATTTTAAAGCCATTTTTAAGGCATTTCGCGCATACATGAAATGAACACATTTTTCTCCAAAACTATAACAGATGCAAGCTTGTCCTGTTTGGTGGAGATGATATTTAATAAAATAAGTAGAAATCCACTAAAAGTTTTGTTTGGTTATCTTGCAATCCCGAGATAATCGTCTCCATGCTCCAAATCCATTTTAAAGCCATTTTTAAGGCATTTCGCGCATACATGAAATGAACACATTTTTCTCCAAAACTATAACAGATGCAAGCTTGTCCTGTTTGGTGGAGATGATATTTAATAAAATAAGTAGAAATCCACTAAAAGTTTTGTTTGGTTATCTTGCAATCCCGAGATAATCGTCTCCATGCTCCAAATCCATTTTAAAGCCATTTTTAAGGCATTTCGCGCATACATGAAATGAACACATTTTTCTCCAAAACTATAACAGATGCAAGCTTGTCCTGTTTGGTGGAGATGATATTTAATAAAATAAGTAGAAATCCACTAAAAGTTTTGTTTGGTTATCTTGCAATCCCGAGATAATCGTCTCCATGCTCCAAATCCATTTTAAAGCCATTTTTAAGGCATTTCGCGCATACATGAAATGAACACATTTTTCTCCAAAACTATAACAGATGCAAGCTTGTCCTGTTTGGTGGAGATGATATTTAATAAAATAAGTAGAAATCCACTAAAAGTTTTGTTTGGTTATCTTGCAATCCCGAGATAATCGTCTCCATGCTCCAAATCCATTTTAAAGCCATTTTTAAGGCATTTCGCGCATACATGAAATGAACACATTTTTCTCCAAAACTATAACAGATGCAAGCTTGTCCTGTTTGGTGGAGATGATATTTAATAAAATAAGTAGAAATCCACTAAAAGTTTTGTTTGGTTATCTTGCAATCCCGAGATAATCGTCTCCATGCTCCAAATCCATTTTAAAGCCATTTTTAAGGCATTTCGCGCATACATGAAATGAACACATTTTTCTCCAAAACTATAACAGATGCAAGCTTGTCCTGTTTGGTGGAGATGATATTTAATAAAATAAGTAGAAATCCACTAAAAGTTTTGTTTGGTTATCTTGCAATCCCGAGATAATCGTCTCCATGCTCCAAATCCATTTTAAAGCCATTTTTAAGGCATTTCGCGCATACATGAAATGAACACATTTTTCTCCAAAACTATAACAGATGCAAGCTTGTCCTGTTTGGTGGAGATGATATTTAATAAAATAAGTAGAAATCCACTAAAAGTTTTGTTTGGTTATCTTGCAATCCCGAGATAATCGTCTCCATGCTCCAAATCCATTTTAAAGCCATTTTTAAGGCATTTCGCGCATACATGAAATGAACACATTTTTCTCCAAAACTATAACAGATGCAAGCTTGTCCTGTTTGGTGGAGATGATATTTAATAAAATAAGTAGAAATCCACTAAAAGTTTTGTTTGGTTATCTTGCAATCCCGAGATAATCGTCTCCATGCTCCAAATCCATTTTAAAGCCATTTTTAAGGCATTTCGCGCATACATGAAATGAACACATTTTTCTCCAAAACTATAACAGATGCAAGCTTGTCCTGTTTGGTGGAGATGATATTTAATAAAATAAGTAGAAATCCACTAAAAGTTTTGTTTGGTTATCTTGCAATCCCGAGATAATCGTCTCCATGCTCCAAATCCATTTTAAAGCCATTTTTAAGGCATTTCGCGCATACATGAAATGAACACATTTTTCTCCAAAACTATAACAGATGCAAGCTTGTCCTGTTTGGTGGAGATGATATTTAATAAAATAAGTAGAAATCCACTAAAAGTTTTGTTTGGTTATCTTGCAATCCCGAGATAATCGTCTCCATGCTCCAAATCCATTTTAAAGCCATTTTTAAGGCATTTCGCGCATACATGAAATGAACACATTTTTCTCCAAAACTATAACAGATGCAAGCTTGTCCTGTTTGGTGGAGATGATATTTAATAAAATAAGTAGAAATCCACTAAAAGTTTTGTTTGGTTATCTTGCAATCCCGAGATAATCGTCTCCATGCTCCAAATCCATTTTAAAGCCATTTTTAAGGCATTTCGCGCATACATGAAATGAACACATTTTTCTCCAAAACTATAACAGATGCAAGCTTGTCCTGTTTGGTGGAGATGATATTTAATAAAATAAGTAGAAATCCACTAAAAGTTTTGTTTGGTTATCTTGCAATCCCGAGATAATCGTCTCCATGCTCCAAATCCATTTTAAAGCCATTTTTAAGGCATTTCGCGCATACATGAAATGAACACATTTTTCTCCAAAACTATAACAGATGCAAGCTTGTCCTGTTTGGTGGAGATGATATTTAATAAAATAAGTAGAAATCCACTAAAAGTTTTGTTTGGTTATCTTGCAATCCCGAGATAATCGTCTCCATGCTCCAAATCCATTTTAAAGCCATTTTTAAGGCATTTCGCGCATACATGAAATGAACACATTTTTCTCCAAAACTATAACAGATGCAAGCTTGTCCTGTTTGGTGGAGATGATATTTAATAAAATAAGTAGAAATCCACTAAAAGTTTTGTTTGGTTATCTTGCAATCCCGAGATAATCGTCTCCATGCTCCAAATCCATTTTAAAGCCATTTTTAAGGCATTTCGCGCATACATGAAATGAACACATTTTTCTCCAAAACTATAACAGATGCAAGCTTGTCCTGTTTGGTGGAGATGATATTTAATAAAATAAGTAGAAATCCACTAAAAGTTTTGTTTGGTTATCTTGCAATCCCGAGATAATCGTCTCCATGCTCCAAATCCATTTTAAAGCCATTTTTAAGGCATTTCGCGCATACATGAAATGAACACATTTTTCTCCAAAACTATAACAGATGCAAGCTTGTCCTGTTTGGTGGAGATGATATTTAATAAAATAAGTAGAAATCCACTAAAAGTTTTGTTTGGTTATCTTGCAATCCCGAGATAATCGTCTCCATGCTCCAAATCCATTTTAAAGCCATTTTTAAGGCATTTCGCGCATACATGAAATGAACACATTTTTCTCCAAAACTATAACAGATGCAAGCTTGTCCTGTTTGGTGGAGATGATATTTAATAAAATAAGTAGAAATCCACTAAAAGTTTTGTTTGGTTATCTTGCAATCCCGAGATAATCGTCTCCATGCTCCAAATCCATTTTAAAGCCATTTTTAAGGCATTTCGCGCATACATGAAATGAACACATTTTTCTCCAAAACTATAACAGATGCAAGCTTGTCCTGTTTGGTGGAGATGATATTTAATAAAATAAGTAGAAATCCACTAAAAGTTTTGTTTGGTTATCTTGCAATCCCGAGATAATCGTCTCCATGCTCCAAATCCATTTTAAAGCCATTTTTAAGGCATTTCGCGCATACATGAAATGAACACATTTTTCTCCAAAACTATAACAGATGCAAGCTTGTCCTGTTTGGTGGAGATGATATTTAATAAAATAAGTAGAAATCCACTAAAAGTTTTGTTTG